>NW_023458800.1:57754-74582 GCF_013731165.1 Rhagoletis pomonella | reverse complement strand
AGCTGCAACTAACTTTAAAGTCGACTTTATTTTGACTATGACTACGGCCAATGTTATTTACCAGAGGTGTAAAAACGTACCAAATCTTGAAGTTACGTACCATCGTATCAAATCAAAAAAAAAGTACCAAAAATGGTACGTTTCGGCCAAATTGGCAACCGTGTGTATAATATTAGGATATTAGATTTAAGTATGTACATATGTACGTTGGTGACAAAAATAATAGAAACGCCTGATTTTGCTTAATTTTTGGCCACATTTCCTTTGTTTATTAATGTTTAATGTACTGTGCTTAGGGTAATGTATTTAGCTTCTAATTAGTCCATAAGATTTTATGAAAATAAAAGAAAAAACCAGTATTACATGTTTACATTTCACATGAAATGTATTCGTAGATTTTTATTTACTTTCATTTCATATATAGTATTGATCTGAACGATTTTTACTAAATACCAGGAATAAATATTTAATAAAAAACTATTTCATTTAAGCTTAACCAACTTTTAGTTGCTCGGAGCTATTTTTGGAACGCTTCATGAAATATTTTCATAGACAGTAAATGCAACTCTGGGTGCATCATTAATGAGCTGAAAAACCAAACAAAAAAAAATTCCATCTGAACCAATATTCCCAAAAATTATAAAGCAAAACAAAAACCATACTTCAACTGAATTGTGATATTTAATTTTATTTTAACATGAAAAATGAATTTAATGTGCAATTTTTCAAGTTTACTAGATGTAAGACAATTTTTAATTTTCTTTATATATTGGATGCTTTAGTTTTAATTCTTTTTAAGTTAAGTTGTAAAGGTGAAAATAGGCCTGCTGGGGAACACAGCACCTTAAAAAAAAATCGGTAATGCGCCTAAAAGCATACCTCGCAAGTGGTGCGGAAAATGCAAGAACAAATATAAATGGAATAGTTTTCGAAATTATGAAATGGTTATTGGTATTTTCCTTCTCAAAGGGGATGATTAATTTGAACGTTATTTTTAAGCTGCCTTTACACGGTCGATTTTTTTCGTTTAACCAAAATCTACCCGTGTAAATTGCAATTCAACCGTAAATAGTAAGCGTTTTGGCCAGTCGATATCTTAGTAAATTTTCCAATTGACATAAATCGACCCGTGTAAAGGCAACTTTAGGAAATTTTTAATTCTTTTTTTTTTTTTGCTTGGGCGTCTTTTGAAGATGTGCCAAATTTTTTTGTCGCCTTAAATACAATAAGCCATCTTGTGCAGCAATTTGTTGATCTTATCCTCACGGCTACCGAAATCACCAACCTCATCGTAGTGATTAGCCTTCAAGCGCCAGCCTCGGGTTGATGTGTTGAGCTTGAATAGCAACAGGAAGTTGGAGGCTTTCTTGAAGTGGGTTCCAACAGTGAATATTTCGTGCACCAAATAATCAACGCACTGAATTTCGTGCGCTTCGCGAAATTTGCGTTCGATCACAAAGCAGAGATTGGGACACGTTGATGGTTGTGCTTGACAATTCCACGTTTGTACATCAATTCACGAACTGATTTAAAATTTGGATAACCCCATATAGGGTTCGGCATACGTAGCATATTAATGGTTGCCTTGCTCAATTTAATGAACACAACGTTTTAATGTGGCGAAGACGGAACTGTAAAACTTTACGCACTTTTTGTGCAACCTTGTTGATACCGCGGATACGGTCCACAAAAGCCAATTTGTATTTTTTAGGCCCGTAGAATTGGCCGCGTTTCTTTGCCACACAGCACAACTCTATCTCACGGCGTCCATCACCGAGTTTTCTTGTTTGATATTTCTCAGCATGCACCAAGTTTTCACGTTTACCGAGTGCAATCACAGCAGAGCGCTTTAGTTTACGTTTGATCAGGGTAACAATTTGCTGACCTGCTCTTGCTGAACTGCAGCTTCGACTCGGGGACAGGAGGCAGCTTCCTGGAAGGTTGTCTGCCCTTTGCTTGCGGTTTCTTACCGGCCGTGATGGCAGTCATTTTAACTTGTTACTTAGCGCGTTGAAAAGGCGAAAAAAAGTTCGCCAAATGTTTGGAGCACATCGTAAATGAGCCACTCGATTTATAACATTTCTATAAACAATTTAATTAAATACTTTTTATACATAGATATGCTGCAACCATGCACTTACTTTCCCAAATTCCATCCTGTTTATCGGCATAATTTTCCAAATATGCCTGCTACTTCATTACTAATTACTCAATTTTCGGGTACGGTTTAGTAAGTGGCCCACCTATTTCGGGGTATTGCGTCCAAAGGGGTGACCCGATCCAAAAAAAAATTGCACACACTTGTAGCCAAGGGTCTACCCATTACTTTAACATCCACTATTGTAATTTTCGGTCACTAATTTATTTACAAATTGGGTTTGAAATATGCCCTTTTTTGTAAAATTCGGAAAATAGCTCACATTTATCACTCCTATTTTCCTTAAAGCAGCCACTTCACTAATGCATTTTTATATTCCCCTTCACTTTAAACTTTATTCGACTTGTTACAACTTTCTTTATTACTTTAATTTTAATCTATCAATCACAATTTATTAAATAAAAACATCTTCAAAACCACGCGTTTGCCTTTGGTTGCATATGCACATTAAATGGTGGCGTTTAGCTGTCAAACTGCTAAATATACAAGAAGGATGAGAGACAAAAGAAAATATGATATAACCCAGTCAGCATTAAAAATATAAACCTTTCCATGGAAAATATGTATTTACTGTCCCTGTGGCTCCTTTCGCTGAGGGTTATAATCCCTAAGTGCGGCCGAAGGCCGCCTACGCAGAAAGGTGTTCTATGCAAAAGGTGTTCGGCCCCCTTTCTTTGGCACCACAGAAAGGAGAATTCTACTGCCTGAGGGTTATAATCCCTAAGTGCGGCCGAAGGCCGCCTACGCAGAAAGGTGTTCTATGCAAAAGGTGTTCGGCCCCTTTTCTTTGGCACCACAGAAAGGAGAATTCTACTGCCTGAGGGTTATAATCCCTAAGTGCGGCCGAAGGCCGCCTACGCAGAAAGGTGTTCGGCCCCTTTTCTTTGGCACCACAGAAAGGAGAATTCTACTGCCTGAGGGTTATAATCCCTAAGTGCGGCCGAAGGCCGCCTACGCAGAAAGGTGTTCTATGCAAAAGGTGTTCGCCCCCTTTTCTTTGGCACCACAGAAAGGAGAATTCTACTGCCTGAGGGTTATAATCCCTAAGTGCGGCCGAAGGCCGCCTACGCAGAAAGGTGTTCTCTGCAAAAGGTGTTCAACCCCCTTTCTTTGGCAACACAGAAGAGAATTCTACGTAGTGAGGGTTATAATCCCTAAGCGCGGCCGAATATTTCTATCTGTCGCTTTTTTCTTAATTTCACAATATTGTTAGTTAATTTTTTCCCCATCATTTTTTTTTTCAAATCGCCTGATAACCAACTTGGGATAATTTCTTTTATTTAAAAATCCCACGTTTTTCGTTAGTTGGGTTATATTCCACTTGAAACTGCTCAGTTTGCCTCGGAAAATTACGTTTTTACCCCATTTTCAAACGGTTCCTTAGGGGTCTGTGGGAGGTCCCCAAGGGGGGGTGGGGCTTTTCGTAAAGTGGCGACTGTCCCCTTTCGAATGAGGGGAGTTTGGTTATGTGGAGACTTTCATATAAATGCATGTATTCATAGTCAGCTGTCGAAGCGATGCCAACGCCAACGCAACGCCAAAGTTGTATGTAAACGGGCCTTAAGGGTTGGCGCCAAAAGTAGTCGGCAGAGCCAAAATAAAAAAACAAGGTTTTGAAGGAGTAGGAAGGGTTGGTGAAATTGCGAGCGGAAGACAAGTGGAGTGTCGAGAATTGTGTGGGAATATATGATCGTAGGTTGTGAGATATCATGCCAGGTGGAAGCCAGTATAACTTGAGAAGTCAAGAAAGCCAACAGGGTGTGCAGGATGCTACCGACGAGGATGGGAATGCGGCGCAACTAGCCCATATGACAGCAATTATAGCCAGTCGCAACGCACTCACAAATGCAGTCGGACAGTTGAAGGCGGTAACAGAGGAAGCCGGCGAGACATTGCGAAACAATATACAGTTCGACGCGCGTTCTAACGTGATTGAAGCAATGCAGCAGGATAGTGAAACCCACCAGTGACGCGATCGGAGCGCTCCACGCAAAATGCAGTGCTAGAGGTTAGTGATTCGGTTACAAAGTTGTATGATCTGTCTATATTTTCCGGTAACACCGAAGACTGGCCGCTCTTCTTAGCAAACTACAAAGATACGACCGAAACGTTTCGCTATAGTAACCGACATAACCTAATGCGCTTACACAAATGTTTAGTTGGTCGAGTTAGAGAAACAGTTGCTTCCATGTTGATCTATCCCGATGACGTGCCAAATGCTATAGCTGAGCTGGAGTTCCAGTTTGGTCGGCCAGACCTTTTAGTGCGAAGCCAGCTTCTTAAAATTCAGCAATTTCAAACTATCGCTGAAAACAAAGTGGAGCAAATTTTAGTGTTTTCAACAAGAACAAGAAACGTTGTTGCGTTTCTAACGTCAGCTAAGTGTGAGCATCACCTCGCTAACACGACACTGTTGGAGCAGTTAGTAACTAAGCTACCGCCAAGCAAGCAATACGAGTGGACCAGATATGCCGTAAATTTAAAGCCGTATCCCACAATTAAAGAGTTTTCGAGCTGGTTAAGCGACCTTGCCAGAGTCGTGTGTCTTATGCCGCCAACAACTGCAATAAGTAGAAGCCAACCGCCAATGATACAACAACCAAGTAGAAGCCAACGACACAGCAACAGCCTCGACGTTTGATGCATCTCGGTAGAGAGTCACAGCAGGAGCACTCTGGAGGTATGCGATGTTACGCGTGCATGGGTGCCCACTCCATTTCGAACTGTCAGACCCTTTGTGAAATAATGAGCGTTCCTGAGCGTTGGGAGAAAGTGAAAAGCCTTCAGCTCTGCTTTTCTTGTTTACGCAAAGGACACAACACATCAAACTGTCGCATTAAAAAGTTTTGTGACACCCTTGGTTGCCGTCGATACCATCACCGGAGCCTTCACGAAAGCACAGCAACCGCCGCTCATGCAGATGCAGCCCGCAACCAAGGTGGGGCGCAGCCCATTCTCAACTGTAGGGAAGCCATATCCACGCGCGGCCACCTGTTTAAATACGTTCCTGTGTCATTATTCGGACCAAATGGTAGGGAAGACGTTTTCGCCATGATCGACGAGGGTTCAGCTATTTCATTAATAGAGGAGAGTGTAGCAAGCCGCTTGGGTCTAAGAGGTCGCAGGCAACCACTAACGTTGCAATGGTACGGGCAGAAGTGTACTACAGAAGAATCGGCGAAGGTTAATCTAGATGTAAGATGCAGAGATAGACCAGCAACCTACAGCCTTCGCAACGTGTGCACTATCCGTAGCCTAGACTTGCCAGTACAGTCCTTCAAGAAGTTCCATTACGCCCACTTCGAGCCATTGCCATTGGAAGATTATCACGAAGTTAAGCCATCGTTGTTGTTAGGTCTCGACAACACGTCATTGAGTGTGCCATCTGCGACCGTGAAGGCCGATAGCGAAAGTCCAGTGGCCATTAATACTAAATTGGGCTGGATAGCATACGGGCCGACCAGAGCAGCAGTGCAAGCACCGGTAGTTCTACATATCCGCGAGAAAAGCAGCCTTACGTCTTTGCACGAACTAGTTACCGAATATTTTGCAGCAGATAACTTTGGAGTTAATGGATCATCAAAGCTTCTAGAGTCTGAAGAGAATGAAAGGGCGCGCCAGATGCTGCAGGCCAACACACGTCGAGTCGGTAAGCGGTTCGAAGCTGGATTACTATGGCGTACTATCCCACCAAAACTTCCACACAGCTATCAGATGGCCTATAAACGACTGCTAGGTATAGAGAAGAAAATGCGATTTGACTCAGAATTTGCCGCTAAATACAAAAAAGAAATCGCGAAGTACATAGAAAACGGTTACGCTAGAAGGATTCCCGACGATGAAGAGTGTATCGACACAGGTTTTAAGTGGTATTTACCTCATTTCGCAGTGCAAAATCTGCACAAGCCCGGAAAAATGAGAATCGTGTTTGATGCAGCCGCCAAAGTAAATGGTATAGCTTTAAATTCCGCCTTGATAAAAGGTCCTGAACATGCTAAGCCATTATTAGACATATTGTTCAGATTCCGCGAGGGAGCAGTCGCAGTAGCAGCAGACATCCGTGAAATGTTTTCACAGGTGCTGATAAAGCAGCAAGATCAACAAGCGCAAAGGTTCTTGTGGCGCGATGGAAACCATCTTCAACCGGTACAACAGTACGTCATGCAGTCGATGGTGTTTGGTGCCATATGTTCACCTTGCATAGCAGAATATGTTAAAAATAAGAACGCAGAAGAATTCCGCCAGCTATATCCCGACGCCGTTGCAGCAATAATAAATAGTCATTATGTTGATGAGTTCGTAGCCAGTTTTAGAGATCAACAAGAAGCCGAAAGAATTTGTCGAGAGGTCGTATTCATCCACGCCGAAGGAGGTTTTCAACTGAGGTCTTTTGTGTCGAACATCAGAGATATCGAGGTCAGCCTGAACAAAGAACCAAGAACAGTATCACAGCCAGTAAGCTTAGAAAGCGTAACCAACCACGAAAAGATATTGGGAATGTATTGGAATATGGCAACGGACTCGTTCGAATTCCAATTCAAGTTTCATCGTATCCAGAAACCAGTATTAGAGGGAATACGAGCACCAACGAAGCGTGAACTGCTGAGCATAATCATGACAGTCTTTGATCCGTTTGGTATTCTCGCAGATTTTCTACTATTTGCCAAAGTACTGATACAAGAAGTATGGAAAAGCCGCATTGAGTGGGACGAAGTGATTCCAGATAAACTTCAAAACAAATGGTTTGCCTGGTGGGGCGAGTTTAAACGCGTTAACGAAGTCCGGATCAGACGTTGGTATTCGCCTCAATTGCAAGCAGCCGTATCGATTCAGCTACACATAGTAGTAGACGCCAGCCAAGTTGCATTCGCCGCCGCTGGTTATTTTCGAGTCACCAGTGCAGAAAATTGTGAGGTCACATTTGTAGCCGGTAAAACCCGAGGTGCACCTCAAAAGCTCTTGTCCGTGCCAAGATTGGAACTGCAGGCAGCAGTATTAGGCGTGCGATTGGCCAAACTAATCTGCCATGGTCATAGCATTCAGCTTGACGCGACAATTTACTGGTCCGATTCACAAACAGTGCTACATTGGGTCAACTCCGAGGAGAGAAATTTTAAGCCCTTCGTCGGACATCGCATCGCCGAAATACTATCGTCGTCTACGCCTCCTCAGTGGCGCTGGATACCTACTGAGAAAAATACTACTGATATTGCTACTCGGCCAAGATGGCCCCCGAAGGTCGAGATGTGCAGTTCATGGTTGCGAGGTCCAGAGTTCCTACAGCAGCCTATGGAGTGTTGGCCCATCTTATCCAATAAGCCTTTACCAGACCAGCTACCAGAAGAAGTCCAGCCGTGCTTCGCCATGCATATCGAAGTAAATGATTGTTTACTTAAGTTTAACCGTTTTTCGTCTTATTTAAAGTTGAAACGGGTGATGGCCTGGGTTCAACGAGCCACCTGCAAATTTTTGAAGCACGTCCGTGCGCACCAGAACAACGACGATACGCAGTCGAGCGGAGCGCTGACCGCCAGCGAACTCAATAAAGCCGAACAATTTATAATAAAAACAGTCCAGAACGAGATTTACGCCAAAGAAGTTGCAGCGCTCAAAAACTCAGCATGTCTCCACAAACAAAGCACCATCTATGCGCTAACGCCGTTCTTAGATAAGGAGGGCATTATGAGGATACAAGGTCGCATCGACGCAGCCGCAGTTTTTCCGATAGAATCCAGGAAGCCGATTTTGATGCCGAACAAACACATCGTCTCAACACTCATAATGCGCCAGTACCATGAAAACATGCACCACCAGAATTCTGCCGTCATCGTTAACGAAGCCCGCCGAAAATATTGGTTCCCTCACGCTAAGTCGCTGCTCAACGCAGTTCAACGCAGTTGCAACAGATGCCGAATCGACAAAGCTAAGCCAGCACCGCCTCTCATGGGCCAGTTACCCGAAGACCGCGTCACACCATACGTCAGGCCCTTTACATACACGGGCGTCGATTTATTTGGCCCCTTTAAGTTTGCAATAGGTCGCCGAAGAGAGAAAAGGTGGGCAGTGATATTCACTTGCCTTACCACCAGAGCCGCGCATTTGGAGCTGGCGCACGATTTATCGACAGATGCCTTTCTCTTGTGTTTGCGGAATTTTGTCAACCGCCGGGGAACGCCAGTACGTATAAGAAGTGACAACGGGACGAACTTCATAGGCGCCCAAAGAGAACTGAAGGATGCGGAACGAATTTTAGACTTTCAACGCATCGACAACGAAGTCGCCCAACGCAACATTGAGTGGAGATTTAACTGCCCTTCTAACCCAAGCTCCGGAGGTTGCTGGGAGAGACTCATCCGCGTTGTGAAAAACTTGCTGCACAAAATTATTCAAGACGAAGTACCGCGGGAAGAAACGCTAAGGAGCGTGCTAATAGAGATTGAAAATATTTTAAATTCTCGACCACTGACAGACGTGCCCTTGGCATCGGAAGAAGACGACCCAATAACGCCGAACCACTTCCTTATTGGGTGCTCTAACTCTACTCAAACACCTCAGTCAGCCGACGAGAAAATTTGCCTCAAAAAGCGTGGCACATTGCTCAAAACCTGAAAGACCGGTTCTGGAAGCAGTGGATACGGCACTACTTGCCACAATTGCTGTTACGTCCAAAGTGGCACGATCGAGTGGAGCCAATCAAGGTTTGCGATTCTCTACTACCTCGAAGCCGGTGGCAGAAAGGACGAGTAGTCCGGGTGTTTACAGCCAAAGACGGGCAGGTACGAGTCGCCGATGTCAAAACAGCTGGAGGAGTGCTACGTCGTCCAGCCTCGAAACTTGCCGTATTATGCTTAGAGGGTGAATCCCTAGGCGATTCACGGTGGGGTGGGGTGTAAGGGCACCCTGTGCCTCTTAATTTCCCTTTGCACAATTTGCCTTTCACACCATTATTCTTCACATCACTAGATGTCATTTCTTGTTTGTGATCATGATTCAATAATACCTTGATTCAATAATACAAGGTTCGATAAACTGACAGTTGTCTCTCTCGCACCGCTCCCTTAGCAGTGGCACCGTGTTGCTTCTTTGCAAATTTACATGGAAACAGTGTAGCTTTGGTGTGAAATAAAAGTATAAGCTTTTGTGCAATGTTTATTTGTATATGAATATGAAGCATATTTAACTGATGAAAACATAAGACTTGGATGTTTACATCGATCTCATAGTAGTCTTATTTTAATTTTGAGTCATTTTGCAGTTTTTATACAGCTAAATAGCATATAAGTTACGTAAATCACGTAGATATATCAATATTACGTTCAACATTTCGTTTAAAATGCCAGATTTCCTGCAAATACATTAGAATTTACAAAAGGAATTTCACTACTAATTGCCTACTTTGCGTACTTTTCTACTACCATTTTCGCAACAAGGGATTGCATTCTTGCCCTTTCTCTGTCCTTCGTAAATGCAACCTTTTGTAAGGGAGGGTCAAACCGCAGCTGTCAATAATTATCTAACCTTGTATTATTGAATCATGGCAATAGACCAAGAACGATAGAGTACAAGATTGCGCATTCCCGCAGAATGACATTTGTGGCAACGGGTAAACAAAGAATATGGCGAAGAACAATGAGTTGACAGTTGTGAATTTGCAGTGAGAAAACGTGTTTTCTTCTCGATTCACCAATTTCTCAAGCCATCTTTGAATATATCAAATTAAGCACAACGTTAACAAAAAATATACAACCACTCTTGAAATGTGTTCAAATGAATAGGTCTTATTAATTAACTATTTAGAATTTTTGTGTTTGTATTGCAGGTGCCGAAAAAGTGATAATATCTTGTCGCAGCGCATGTTTTCCTGCAGAAAGTGGTCGATGCTTGCTTACCTCCGATTTTAATTTGTAATTTGTGGTATTTCAACGTTTTCAACTCAACATGTCGTGTTTAAAAGTGGTCCGTAAAGTGCTTCATGCATATTACGCTGGTGTCTAAATTGTATGGCTTCTCCTGCCGGCAAAACTCTACCCACTTTCTGGCCAAGACGTCGTCGCGGGGGAAAAAAACTGCATTACGGGGCTTTACACCTTCGGCAGCTGCAATTCAACACACGACACGACATTTTTATAAAGTTTTTATTACAAATAAAAGGTTTTTTACTTCAGAACGCACGAATTACTTCGATTTTTCACTTGAAAGTACACAATACGTTTGCACTTGTTTCTAAACAAAAAGTTTGTTTACGTATTGCCATAAATGTCAAAGTCGGCAAAACCAAAGTAGCGGTTTCGGGAATGCGCCACCTTCAGTTCATTTCACCATGGCAATAGACCATGTTTCAATAATACAAGGTTTGATAAACTGACAGTTGTCTCTCTCGCACCGCTCCCTTAGCAGTGGCACCGTGTTGCTTCTTTGCAAATTTACATGGAAACAGTGTACCTTTGGTGTGAAATAGAAGTATAAGCTTTTGTGCAATATGTTTATTTGTGTATGCATATGAAGCATATTTAACTGATGAAACATAAACTGTTTTTAAATTGGATGTTTATATCAATCTCATAGTAGTCTTATCTTAATTTAGAGTCATTTTGCAGTTTTTATACAGCTAAATAGCACATAAATTGCGTAATTCACGTAGATATATCAATATTACGTTCAACATTTCGTTTAAAATGCCAGATTTCCTGCAAATACATTAGAATTTACAAAAGGAATTTGACTACTAATTGCCTACTTTGCGTACTTTTCTACTAACATTTTCGCAACAAGAGATTTCATTATTCCCCTTTCTCCGTCCTTCGTAAATGCAACCTTTTGTAAGGGAGTGTCAAACCGCAGCTGTCAATAATTATCTAACCTTGTATTATTGAATCATGGCAATAGACGTCACCCTGGGCCACAGCTGCGATCATCTGTTTTTTAGAGTTGCTTATTTTGGTCTAGACTGCGCTCTTTTGACCTGAGTTGCATTAAATAGTCTCTTAAAACTTGGTAGTATTTGTTGTTCAAATGGTAACATATATGTCCAAAAACTTGAAAAATATTAGATGATTGCTTTTTAAAAATGCTATTTATAAAATTTGGTTTTGATTGCGACATTAGAAATATTCAGATCAAGGCACATAAATACAGGTAGAAGCCAAAATGACGTTGCTCTCATGAGAACCAAATCTTTAAACTTCAACTTGATTTTATTTTATTTCCTATATTTCGTTACGCTTAAAATGTCATGTCGTTTGTTTTTTTTGAATGTTCGTTAAAAACAAATTTTAATTAACATTTGCATTATTGTAGTGTTGTGCGGTTTATACTTAGTGTATGTGTTAAAAATGCAGCACCTGAAGCGTTGTTTTTTATGTGGTGTTAAATATAATGCAGACATCACTAATTTTTTTAACGTGCCTCAATGCCCTTGGCGTAAGGAGCGTTGGGAAAGCAGCTGTGGGGTAGAGCTGCAGCGAAATGCCTTGCTGTGCGTTAAGCATTTTAAAGCAGCAGATTTCATAAATGCACCAGGAGGTACAGGAAAGGCACGTTTGATGCCAAGTGCTCTTCCTATGACCCTTATGCCGGAAAGTCCTTCCAACAACACTGCAACTCATAAATCAAGTTGTGAAAGCTTAATAAATGATCGCGCTTCACAAACTGAGTAAGCATTGTTAAAACGCGAATATTTATAGAAATATTTTTTATTTTATATTTGTTTTATTGATTGTCCAACGTTATGCCTAGTACATATATCGCTTTATACATACATTTGTATATTATACAAAATTAAAACAGGTACTATAAATATAAACTTTCAATGTATAAAAAAATAGAAAAGAACATATAAATTAACAAATTTTAACTAAAGAAAATAAATAAATAAGTACAAAACTTCAAATTTACTTAAAAACGTCAACCAGCGAAATGTAATTTTTTTATTTTTCCTTACACACGCTCATTTTTATTTTTACTCCCGAAAACTTTGACTTTTGTAGGTTTGATGTCAATTTGGCTTCTACCTGTTTTTATTGTACCATGCCCATGATTCAATAATTAGTCTGTTCCAATAGCAGTCCGGTTTACAGGATTTAGTCAGAACTTACAGGAAGTCGTTCCTATTGACATAAAACCTGTAAGTGGGAACACATTTGAGAGAGTAACTGAGCAACTGTTCCTAGTCAGAAGTTACAGGATTTAGTCCGGAGATTTTTTTCCTGTAAGTTCATGAAAAGTGTCAAACGATCAGCTGATTTACATGTGCAAACAAAAACAGAAAGCGGTGAAAGCAAAGAACCTTATATTTGTTTAAAAATGGAAGTAAACAACGAAATATTTTAATATGTATAGATTTTAATAATTATTTAGTGATATTTCAGCCAAATCAGTGTAGTACCAATGACATGTAAACAAACCGTCTGACGTTTTTACAGGAAATAGTGCTTTTTGCGTTCCTATGCACTTCTGCATCTGTTCTCCTTTTACTCTCATTTGAGAGCGTAAAATTGTAGTTTGACAGTTCCACAGGTTTTAGTCCGAAGTTCAAAGGAACAGACTAAATACAAGGTTAGATAATTATTGACAGCTGCGGTTTGACACTCCCTTACAAAAGGTTGCATTTACGAAGGACAGAGAAAGGGCAAGAATGCAATCCCTTGTTGCGAAAATGGTAGTAGAAAAGTACGCAAAGTAGGCAATTAGTAGTGAAATACCTTTTGTAAATTCTAATGTATTTGCAGGAAATCTGGCATTTTAAACGAAATGTTGAACGTAATATTGATATATCTACGTGCTTTACGTAATTTATATGCTATTTAGCGGTATAAAAACTGCAAAATGACTCAAAATTAAAATAAGACTACTATGAGATTGATGTAAACATCCAAGGCTTTTGTTTTCATCAGTTAAATATGCTTCATATGCATATACAAATAAACATATTGCACAAGAGCTTATACTTTTATTTCACACCAAAACTACACTGTTTCCATGTAAATTTGCAAAGCAGCAGCACGGTGCCACTGCTAAGGGAGCGGTGCGAGAGAGACAACTGTCAGTTTATCGAACCTTGTATTATTGAATCATGAGCCATACCTAAATAAGCGCGTCAAGCGTTAAAGCTGATGTCACATAAAACTTTTGCTTCGCTTTACGTGACAAATTCGCTTTGACAGATAAGATGAATTGTATGAAAATGCACAAAGCATGCCACATAAATCGTTGAAGCGGCAGCGCGAAGCGAAAAGATGGTCAACTCCCATCTTTTTGCGCGCTTTGACAATCAGCCGGTTTAATATTTATTTTGTTTCGTCCAAATTCGGGTTTTCATGCAGAAACATAAAACTTAATTACATTGCTGATAATTTTAAATCAAAATAATTAAAATCCACAGCAACTTTGATGAGTAAAAAAGCGGTACAACATTGTTTTCTTGGCGTTCATTGTGGCATACCTTTTGCGTCTGGCGCTTTGCTGGCAAAGTTATAAATGTCACGCAAAGCTACAAAGTTTTATCTGGCATCAGCTTTAGC
Source organism: Rhagoletis pomonella (assembly GCF_013731165.1). Classification (NCBI taxonomy): domain Eukaryota; kingdom Metazoa; phylum Arthropoda; class Insecta; order Diptera; family Tephritidae; genus Rhagoletis; species Rhagoletis pomonella. The sequence goes on along the minus strand of NW_023458800.1, from coordinate 60,905 downwards.
CTGTCGGCCTCTCTTCTTCTAGCGTATATAAAATTAATGCGTCAGAGAGAGATAAAGATACAAGCGAAACGCTCAACGCGCTAATTTAGGTACGGCTGTTTCGTAGGAGGCATTACACCCAATCACAAAACACTTCATTTTATTTTATAAATTTGTAATAAATTACAATCAAAATCGCTCACAAAACACGTCGAATCGCTAAAAATTCACCAATGTAGAATGAAATGTAAACAAACCGCAAAACGTCAAAAACGCTCCGTGTCAACTTTTTTCTCAAAATCGATTACAAATACAACGATGGCGGATTACGTGTTCTTTAGTCATTGGTTCATGAGTACACACCTATTAACTCTCCAATATCAAACAAACCAACAAACAACATTCCAACAAGCACTAAGGTCGGTGTTATGCAGACAAACTTTTGTTTGCCAAATTAAATGGCGGCTGCTTAAACTATGTTCACATATCAATATTATCTCAATCAAAGCTCGCTTTTTAATCACCCCGTTTACACAGGCAAATCTCAGATTAATAGCCGTCAAATTTGTTGTGCTTGTTATTCTCACACCTCAAGGAAAATTTATGTTTCTTCTCTGTGCCACCGTGATCACGTTTTTCTGCTATAATAAGCAATATAAATATATTTTAACTTAACATTTTATTAAAAATACCTTTACAAACCTCTTTTACTTGCTAGCGTACATTTTTGTTTACTTTTACATTTGGCATTTCTCCTCTTTTTCGCAAAAACAATCGATAAAACTAGGATGGACACCGAAAAGTTATCGGTTAAATCTGAGATTATTTTATAATTACAGATTAACAAGGGAGGAATTTTATATAGCTAATCTCTCGTTATAATTACAGATTAGGGTGTTAAGCTCTAAAATGAGGATAATCTACTTATATGTGAACCTAGTATTAGTTTGCTCGGAGGTGGTTATGTCGAGTTTGGCACAGGGTTGCACGTTCATTATGGTTTTCATGGCTATTGCCAACACGAAATGAGAATTTCAGATGTACATAACGCGCACAATTTAAAATTTGTGTATATGACAACACCGAATTTGCTTCAGTTTGACCAAACAAAATTAGTTTGCTGTGAGAGTCGCCAAACTCGCAATCTCCGAGTTTGCTGCAACAACAATTGAACGCAGTTTGCCAAACAAAATTTCTGCATAACACCATCCTTACATAACGATAGATACTACGATTAGTTCACATGATAAAAACAATACGTGTCCTGATTTCTTCAAAAAAATTTATTTAGAGTATAAAAGCAAAATACCAGTTGAGACCACCTACTTTACGGATGGGTCTTTCCTAAATGGTACAGCAGCTTATCCGGTCATAGAACAACAAGCCAACGGATACTCCTATATGAAAGTGCGGCAATCTCTTCTAACACCTCACGCCGGCATTTTCAATGCAGAATTGGCAGCTATAAAATTTGCGGTTCGTCATGCATCGAGCAAAAAGAAAATGCACTTATTTGCTCGGATAGCCTTAGCGTGGTGAAATCACTACAACACGACGGTGAATCACGAAGATTCCTTCTAGACGGAGTCACACTCAATTCGCGCATAACGATCCTATGGATCCCAGCACACGTCGGTATAGTTGGCAATGAATTAGCGGACGAAGCAGCCAAGGAAGCTATAAAAATGCCTCTTATAATGGAAGTTCCATGTTTAAGCGCAATCATTAAAAATTTCCGCAAAGTAGAAGCTGCAAACATAAAAAATACTCTGTGGCAGACATCAAGCACTTTTTTAAAAACACACAACGCGCAACTTAAAAGACCACACTATAACGAAAACTTCACTAGGGTCGTCCCACATTGGGTGCATTCTGGAGAGAGTGGGTGTAACTAACTTCAGTACCAGGCACCATTTTAGCGGCGGCAGATCACCAGAATGCACCCAATGTGGGACGACCCTAACTGTTGAACACATTCTCAAGGATTGCGCCATCTCAGGAAGTCACGCTAACCTCGAACAAACACTCGACTGCAGTAATGAAAACACCATAAAGTTCATCAACGAAGCCTTAAAAAAACACAACCTCCTATACGAAGTATAACTTTAAGAAGAGCACAACAACTCGGGAGCAACATGGCCTCGTAGCACAGCCCCCGTGCATATATTTTATTGGCCTTATTCATAAAAAATAAAGTAGGTTTAAAGAGCTTTATAAATTGACGTTTTCATACATTTTTCAATTTATAAACCTTTTATAAAGCTACTTTATTTTTTATGAATAAGGCAATATAAATTTATTTATAAAATAAAAAGATAAATAAATAAATAAACGTAAGCGCCATTTTCTGCATCAAAAAGAATTTTTTTTGTACATATGTATGTATGTACATTTGTACATACATATGTATGTATGTACATAGTTACACATATGCAGGACTGCTATTGTGGCACTCCTCAGATAGCTATCTACCTAGGTTTATAGTATGGAAATCTGCTTACATTCATATGTACATAAATCGTTGCATTTGTCCATACTATGTAATTAAATATCGAATATTTTATTGATTTCACAATTGAAAAATGCATTTATAAGCAGACGTTTTGTTGTCTAGTGTAAATCACGCGAGTGCATCACTTGGGAAAATAAGTATATACGTATGTATATACATACATACATACATATTAGGTTTGTTCGTCCAGCAAAAAATTTGTACGAATTTGTACGAATTATCACGATTTTTGCCCAAATCGCGTTCGTGCAGACCAAAAAATTATCGAACACTCAAAAATTGTGAGAGCAAAGTGACAGTTCTCTTAGAGGGAAGTTGCAAATTCTTGCTGGAAAAAATTTTGCCAGCAAGAATTTGCAAACACGAAAAACATGTGGTTGTGGCGCATGGTTGCATTTTTGTCTACAATAATTTGAATAAATTAGTTCGTTAAATTTAAAAATTTATAAACACGAGCGATTTTTTTATGAAAAAAGGAAGTAAATAATTGTTGATATAATTAATTTAGTTAATTCCAATGATTTGAACTTAATTCGGCTGAAAAAAATGGTATTCGCAATCGGAATGCAATTGCAACCAGAGTCGATTTAAGAAACCCGATAGCTAGTACGAAGAAGAAATTGAAATGTATGTTAAAGAAAGTCAGAACAACAAGAAATA
>NW_023458800.1:53342-57654 GCF_013731165.1 Rhagoletis pomonella | reverse complement strand
AGTTCTCTTTGGGCGCCTATGAAGTTCGTCCCGTTGTCACTTCTTATGCGTACTGGCGTTCCCCGGCGGTTGACAAAGCTCCGCAAACACAAGAGAAAGGCATCTGTCGATAAATCGTGCGCCAGCTCCAAATGCGCGGCTCTGGTGGTAAGGCAAGTGAATATCACTGCCCACCTTTTCTCTCTTCGGCGACCTATCGCAACATTAAAGGGGCGAAATAAATCGACGCCCGTGTATGTAAAGGGCCTGACGTATGGTGTGACGCGGTCTTCGGGTAACTGGCCCATGAGAGGCGGTGCTGGCTTAGCTTTGTCGATTCGGCATCTGTTGCAACTGCGTTGAACTGCGTTGAGCAACGACTTAGCGTGAGGGAACCAATATTTTCGGCGGGCTTCGTTAACGATGACGGCAGAATTCTGGTGGTGCATGTTTTCATGGTACTGGCGCATTATGAGTGTTGAGACGATGTGTTTGTTCGGCATCAAAATCGGCTTCCTGGATTCTATCGGCAAAACTGCGGCTGCGTCGATGCGACCTTGTATCCTCATAATGCCCTCCTTATCTAAGAACGGCGTTAGCGCATAGATGGTGCTTTGTTTGTGGAGACATGCTGAGCTTTTGAGCGCTGCAACTTCTTTGGCGTAAATCTCGTTCTGGACTGTTTTTATTATAAATTGTTCGGCTTTATTGAGTTCGCTGGCGGTCAGCGCTCCGCTCGACTGCGTATCGTCGTCGTTCTGGTGCGCACGGACGTGCTTCAAAAATTTGCAGGTGGCTCGTTGAACCCAGGCCATCACCCGTTTCAACTTTAAATAAGACGAAAAACGGTTAAACTTAAGTAAACAATCATTTACCTCGATATGCATGGCGAAGCACGGCTGGACCTCTTCTGGTAGCTGGTCTGGTAAAGGCTTATTGGATAAGATGGGCCAACACTCCATAGGCTGCTGTAGGAACTCTGGACCTCGCAACCATGAACTGCACATCTCGACCTTCGGGGGCCATCTTGGCCGAGTAGCAATATCAGTAGTATTTTTCTCAGTAGGTATCCAGCGCCACTGAGGAGGCGTAGACGACGATAGTATTTCGGCGATGCGATGGCCGACGAAGGGCTTAAACTTTCTCTCCTCGGAGTTGACCCAATGTAGCACTGTTTGTGAATCGGACCAGTAAATTGTCGCGTCAAGCTGAATGCTATGACCATGGCAGATTAGTTTGGCCAATCGCACGCCTAATACTGCTGCCTGCAGTTCCAATCTTGGCACGGACAAGAGCTTTTGAGGTGCACCTCGGGTTTTACCGGCTACAAATGTGACCTCACAATTTTCTGCACTGGTGACTCGAAAATAACCAGCGGCGGCGAATGCAACTTGGCTGGCGTCTACTACTATGTGTAGCTGAATAGATACGGCTGCTTGCAATTGAGGCGAATACCAACGTCTGATCTGGATTTCGTTAACGCGTTTAAACTCGCCCCACCAGGCAAACCATTTGTTTTGAAGTTTATCTGGAATCACTTCGTCCCACTCAATGCGGCTTTTCCATACTTCTTGTATCAGTACTTTGGCAAATAGTAGAAAATCTGCGAGAATACCAAACGGATCAAAGACTGCCATGATTATGCTCAGCAGTTCACGCTTCGTTGGTGCTCGTATTCCCTCTAATACTGGTTTCGGGATACGATGAAACTTGAATTGGAACTCGAACGAGTCCGTTGCCATATTCCAATACATTCCCAATATCTTTTCGTGGTTGGTTACGCTTTCTAAGCTTACTGGCTGTGATACTGTTCCTGGTTCTTTGTTCAGGCTGACCTCGATATCTCTGATGTTCGACACAAAAGACCTCAGTTGAAAACCTCCTTCGGCGTGGATGAATACGACCTCTCGACAAATTCTTTCGGCTTCTTGTTGATCTCTAAAACTGGCTACGAAGTCATCAACATAATGACTATTTATTATTGCTGCAACGGCGTCGGGATATAGCTGGCGGAATTCTTCTGCGTTCTTATTCTTAACATATTCTGCTATGCAAGGTGAACATATGGCACCAAACACCATCGACTGCATGACGTACTGTTGTACCGGTTGAAGATGGTTTCCACCGCGCCACAAGAACCTTTGCGCTTGTTGATCTTGCTGCTTTATCAGCACCTGTGAAAACATTTCACGGATGTCTGCTGCTACTGCGACTGCTCCCTCGCGGAATCTGAACAATATGTCTAATAATGGCTTAGCATGTTCAGGACCTTTTATCAAGGCGGAGTTTAAAGCTATACCATTTACTTTGGCGGCGGCATCAAACACGATTCTCATTTTTCCGGGCTTGTGCGGATTTTGCACTGCGAAATGAGGTAAATACCACTTAAAACCTGTGTCGATACACTCTTCATCGTCGGGAATCCTTCTAGCGTAACCGTTTTCTATGTACTTTGCGATTTCTTTTTTGTATTTAGCGGCAAATTCTGAGTCAAATCGCATTTTCTTCTCTATACCTAGCAGTCGTTTATAGGCCATCTGATAGCTGTGTGGAAGTTTTGGTGGAATAGTACGCCATAGTAATCCAGCTTCGAACCGCTTACCAACTCGACGTGTGTTGGCCTGCAGCATCTGGCGCGCCCTTTCATTCTCTTCAGACTCTAGAAGCTTTGATGATCCATTAACTCCAAAGTTATCTGCTGCAAAATATTCGGTAACTAGTTCGTGCAAAGACGTAAGGCTGCTTTTCTCGCGGATATGTAGAACTACCGGTGCTTGCACTGCTGCTCTGGTCGGCCCGTATGCTATCCAGCCCAATTTAGTATTAATGGCCACTGGACTTTCGCTATCGGCCTTCACGGTCGCGGATGGCACACTCAATGACGTGTTGTCGAGACCTAACAACAACGATGGCTTAACTTGGTGATAATCTTCCAATGGCAATGGCTCGAAGTGGGCGTAATGAAACTTCTTGAAGGACTGTACTGGCAAGTCTAGGCTACGGATAGTGCACACGTTGCGAAGGCTGTAGGTTGCTGGTCTATCTCTGCATCTTACACCTAGATTAACCTTCGCTGATTCTTCTGTAGTACACTTCTGCCCGTACCATTGCAACGTTAGTGGTTGCCTGCGACCTCTTAGACCCAAGCGGCTTGCTACACTCTCCTCTATTAATGAAATAGCTGAACCTTCGTCGATCATGGCGAAAACGTCTTCCCTACCATTTGGTCCGAATAATGACACAGGAACGTATTTAAACAGGTGGCCGCGCGTGGATATGGCTTCCCTACAGTTGAGAATGGGCTGCGCCCCACCTTGGTTGCGGGCTGCATCTGCATGAGCGGCGGCTGTTGTGCTGTCGTGAAGGCTCCGGTGGTGGTATCGACGGCAACCATCGGTGTCACAAAACTTTTTAACGCGACAGTTTGATGTGTTGTGTCCTTTGCGCAAACAAGAAAAGCAGAGCTGAAGGCTTTTCACTTTCTCCCAACGCTCAGGGACGCTCATTATTTCACAAAAAGTCTGACAGTTCGAAATGGAGTGGGCACCCATGCACGCGTAACATCGCATACCTCCCGAGTGCTCCTGCTGCGACTCTCTACCGAGATGCATCAAACGTCGAGGCTGTTGCTGTGTCGTTGGAAGTTGGCTTCTACTTGGTTGTTGTATCATTGGCGGTTGGCTTCTACTTATTGCAGTTGTTGGCGGCATCAGACACACGACTCTGGCAAGGTCGCTTAACCAGCTCGAAAACTCTTTAATTGTGATACGGCTTTAAATTTACGGCATATCTGGTCCACTCGAATTGCTTGCTTGGCGGTAGCTTAGTTACTAACTGCTCCAACAGTGTCGTGTTAGCGAGGTGATGCTCACACTTAGCTGACGTTAGAAACGCAACAACGTTTCTTGTTCTTGTTGAAAACGCTAAAATTTGCTCCACTTTGTTTTCAGCGATAGTTTGAAATTGCTGAATTTTAAGAAGCTGGCTTCGCACTAAAAGGTCTGGCCGACCAAACTGGAACTCCAGCTCAGCTATAGCATTCGGCACGTCATCGGGATAGATCAACATGGAAGCAACTGTTTCTCTAGCACGACCAACTAAACATTTGTGTAACCGCATTAGGTTATGTCGGTTACTATAGCGAAACGTTTCGGTCGTATCTTTGTAGTTTGCTAAGAAGAGCGGCCAGTCTTCGGTGTTACCGGAAAATATAGGCAGATCATACAACTTTGTAACCGAATCACTAACCTCTAGCACTGCATTTTGCGTGGAGCGCTCCGGTCGCATCACTGGTGTGGTTTCACTATCCTGCTGCATTGCTTCAATCACGTTA
>NW_023458800.1:50499-53242 GCF_013731165.1 Rhagoletis pomonella | reverse complement strand
TTGTGAGAGAAGGAGTAGGGGTGTACCAATAAGAATATGCAACAAAAGTATGAAAGTCGTTAGAATTTGAAAAGATAGTGGTGGCTGAAATAAAAAATTTTACACCATGTTACAGTTTTGCTCGTCACTGTATACAACATTTCTTGTGCATAAAGGCGAAGACCGCAGGGTCCAGAGGCTTCTATTGAAATAGTTCATTCGGCCGCGCTTAGGGATTATAACCCGTACTAAAAAGAATTCTCCTTTCTGTGTTGCCGAAGGAAAGAGTGGCAACACCTTTTTCACAGAACACCTTTCTGCGTTGGCGGCCTTCGCCAGCGCTTGGGTATTATACACCCCTATGCTGTAATCCGTCGTAGATTCGATTTTGGTACGAATCGTAAAATTGGTATGCTGAAATCCGCGTTGTATCGTAATTTCGAAATTCGTAGGCCATCTTCGAAATTCGTAATGTTGGTATGCTTGAATCCGACGTAGCTGTCATTTTTATGTATTTGTCGGAAATTTTGTACGAATAGCAACTCGTGTCGGAGCGAAACAAATTGTTTTAAAATATCTAGAGTCTGACCGATTCCAATTTTTTTTCAGGTACCGATGCCGATGCCGATTAATCGGCTTATGGGGAAAGAATCGGCCGATGCCGATGCCGATTCCATAAAAAATTACAAATAAACGTATTAGTTCATAAAATCAGTTCATTTCACGGAGTTAAAAAAAAAACAAAAGAAAAGAAATAATTGAATTAATTAAAATAAAAGAACTGCGATATTTTGACCGATTTTGTCTTTTTTATTTAATGTTTATTATATTTTTTTTATAAAAGTCTAGCTGGTATACAACAAACACCATATAAATTCAAACTTGGTACAAAAATTAGAAAAATTCGGTTTATTTTCACCAAAATTTCAAATTCTTTAATCAGAATTTTGGTATGCAGTTTTGTAGACCATTTCATTCTAGTATAATGAAGTGCAAGTTTCAAGCTGCTATAAAATCCCGTTAAGTTTTGGCAATTTTTTTGCTGGCAGTGTTCTCCATATAAAAGAAAATTGTCGCACATACTTTTGTATGGAAAAGACGTGAAACACCTTCAACAAAAAAAAATAATAATTTTTGTGAGCTGTCTGCAAATGTTTTTTAAAGTTGGCTGTCGCTTCACCTGAACATTGAAAAGAAATTCCGAAGAATCGGCAAAGAATCGGGGAACAAAGGCCGATGTCGATGCCGATGCCGATGCTCAATTTTGTGCCGATACTAGCCGATGCCGATTAATCGGTCGGACTCTAAAAATATCAATAAAAGAAAGTGTGTAAACGCAATAAAAGAAAGTGTGTCGGCCGCTGTGGTGTAGTGGTAAGCAGTGCGCGCTTTCACTCACCAGCACCTGGGTTCAAGCCCTGGTCAAAGCAACATCGCAAAATTTTTAGAAAACGGTTTTTTCTTAACAGCGGTCGTCCCTCGGCAGGCAATGGCAAACCTCCGAGTGTATTTCTGCCATGAAAAATAGCTTCTCATAAAAATACAATCGCCATTCGGAGTCGGCGTAAAACTGTAGGTCCCTCCGCTTTGTGTGACAATATCAAGGCGCACACCGCAAGTTGGAGGAGAAGCTCGGCCAAACACTAACATATGTGTAAGCGCCAATCTATTATTATTATTAAACGCAAAAATATGTATGCAAGTTGAAGTGTGAATAGAAAAAAAAATATTTATTATTAAATGTTTACGAAATTAACAGATCGAAGATCACAACAAATCGCTCGCAATACGAAAAACTGGTGGAATGCATGAGCGAAAGGCCGGACATTACTCGAGGCCTTGTAAAAGGAGCTAAAGAGGATGTGGTGGAATTTTGGTAAAGCGTTCCAAGAATGAAAGCGGCACAATATCTATTCTAAGCTTTACTCGTGGTGCACCCGGAATCGGCTTTTTCTAAATGTAAAAAAGTGTTTTCATTCGACATTCACTAGAAAATATAGCCTGTTACTAACTAGTTACAAAATTTCTGGCTCAACCCTCGATCATGTTACAGACTTCAAAGATCTTGGTGTATATTTTTATTCCAAACTTCGATTTACCACCCACGTCAACTATGTTGTATCGAAATCGTACGCTATGGTTGCTTTTGTAAGACGTAACTGTTCAGCTATCTCGGATCCATACACGCTCAAGATGCTATATACTTCATTAGTAAGATCTAGGGTTGATTACGCAGCCTTCATCTGGAGACCGTATCTTCTTCTTCTTCTTATTTGGCGCTGTAACCGCCTAAGCGATTTTGGCCGAGTCCAAAACAGCACGCCAGTCATTTGTCTTCTGTGCTAACTGACGCCAATTGAAAATGCCAAGTGAAGCCAAGTCCTTCTCCACCTGGTCTTTCCAACGCAGAGGAGGCCTTCCTCTTCCTCTGTTACCAGCATCGCGGCCCGCGTTGAATATTTTCAGAGCAGGAGCGTTTCTGTCCATCCGAACGACTTGGCCAAGCCAGCGGAGCCGCTGAATTTTAATTCGCTGCACTATGTCTATATCGTTGTAAAGCTCATACAGCTCATCGTTAACGTGTGTCAAGTTAGCACTACACTTTTCGAAATTGGAAAAGTTAACTACGGCATTAATTGTAGTGTTTTTGTTCTAAATTTGTTGTGGAAAGAAAAAATTTGTAGCTCTCGTTTTTTAAGAAAAAATGGTATGTAGTGCTAACTTGACACCATACACCTAGTCGATAGAATTGAGATATTGAAAA
>NW_023458800.1:46232-50399 GCF_013731165.1 Rhagoletis pomonella | reverse complement strand
AATCAGGAAACATAAATGTAAATAACATATTTACTGCGGAAACGCGGGACCATAGGAAAAGTGGCAAAAAATTGTGGAGTTCGTCACATGAAAATGTTAAGACTGAGAAAAAATATAGCCTAAAATGTTATTAATGACAAAGGAAGTCTGCCAAAAAAATATTACGGTCCGATATCTTGTGAAGTTAGTAGAAAGTAGCGCTGCAGCCACTATTACAGAAGCGCTTCTTCTTCTTCTTTTTTGGCGCTGTAACCGCCTAAGCGATTTTGGCCGAGTTCAGCAAAGCACGCCAGTCGCTTCTCCTCTGTGCCAACTGACGCCAATTGGAAACGCCAAGTGAAGCCAAGTCCTTCTCCACCTGATCTTTCCATCGCAGTGGGGGCCTCCCTCTTCCTCTGCTACCACCAGCGGGTTCCGAGTTGAATACTTTCAGAGCTGGAGCGTCGGTGTCCATTCGAACGACATGGCCAAGCCAGCGGAGCCGCTGTATTTTAATTCGCTGCACTATGTCCATGTCGTTGTAAAGCTCATACAGCTCATCGTTCCATCGTCTGCGGTACTCGCCGTCGCCAACGCGTAAAGGACCGTAAATCTTCCGCAAAATCTTTCTCTCAAACACCCCAAGAGCCGCCTCATCGGATGTTGTCATTGTCCATGCTTCTGCGCCATATACCAGCACGGGCATGATGAGTGACTTATAGAGCGTGGTTTTCGTACGTCGAGAGAGGACTTTACTCCTGAATTGCCTACTCAGTCCAAAGTAGCACTTGTTGGCAAGAGTGATTCTACGTTGGATTTCAATGCTGACATTATTATCGGTGTTAATGCTGGTTCCCAAGTAAACGAAATTCTCTACTTTCTCGAAATTGTAACTGTCAACAGTGACGTGGGTGCCAAGGCGCGAATGTGCTGACTGTTTGTTTGATGACAGGAGATACTTCGTCTTGTCCTCGTTTACCACCAGACCCATGCGCTTTGCTTCCCTATCCAACTTGGAATAGGCAGAACAGACTTCGCGGTTTTTGTTACCGATGATGTCGATGTCATCGGCATAAGCCAGCAATTGCACGCTCTTGTAGTAAATTGTTCCTGAGCGGTTCAGTTCTGCAGCTCTTATTATCTTCTCCAACATCAGATTAAAGAAGTCACATGAAAGGGAGTCGCCCTGTCTGAAACCCCGTTTTGTGGCGAACGGCTCGGAGAGGTCTTTTCCAATTCTGACGGAGCTGGTGGTATTGCTCAACGTCATTTTACACAGCCGTATGAGTTTTGAGGGGATGCCAAATTCAGACATAGCGGCGTATAGGCAACTCCTTTTAGTGCTGTCAAAAGCGGCTTTAAAGTCGACAAATAGGTGGTGAGTGTCGATCCTTTTCTCGCGGGTCTTTTCCAAGATTTGGCGTATTGTGAATACCTGGTCTATGGTGGATTTGCCAGGTCTAAAGCCACACTGATAAGGCCCAATCAGTTCATTGACGGTGGGCTTCAGTCTTTCGCACAATACGCTCGATAAGACCTTGTAACCTATGCTTAGAAGGCTGATCCCGCGGTAGTTGGCGCGAATGGCGGGGTCACCTTTCTTGTGGATTGGGCAGAGCACACTTAAATTCCAGTCGTCGGGCATGCGTTCATCTGACCATATTCTGCACAAGAGTTGATGCATGCACCTTATCAACTCCTCGCCGCCGTACTTGAATAGCTCAGCTGGCAGGCTGTCAGCTCCAGCGGCTTTGTTGTTTTTCAGCCGCGTTATTGCTATACGTACCTCGTCATAGTCAGGCGGTGGAACGTCGACTCCGTCATCATCGACTGCGGGCTCGGGTTCTTCTTCTCCACAACTTTCTGTGCTGCTGCCATTTAGTAGGGCGGAAAAGTGTTCCCTCCATAATTTAAGTACGCTCTGGACATCAGCGCTTAAGGTATTAAAATTGAATGCAAATCAGTAGACAGCGAGGCGAAGAATTGTCAAATTGAACGCAAAGGCATAATAAAAGAAGAAAAAACCATTTTGATCAAAATACATGTGCGAGAGTGGTAGCATTTTGCCGGATCGCACGAAAACCGGACCGTTGCCTTTTGGGATATGTTAGGTCTTACAGAATGCAATAAAAAAACACGTTTTTAAGATTTAATTGAAGGTTAGTTGGTCTGACAAGACTAAATTAATCGCTTTCAATCAGATGGCCTGGCATGGTATTGGATCAAAGAACCAAGTTAAACCTAAGCGCATCATGTAAGGCAAACTGTGAATTGCAGTGGTCGGTCAATAACCAGGACTATCACGGAATCCATCGTAGAAAATCTACGAATTCAAATGCCCGCTACGAATACGAAAAAATTGCTACCACTGCCAGCTTCGAATGCTGATTCGAAATCAGTTAGTGCAAAGGAAACAACAGACATTTATGTATGTCATTTTGCTCACGCTACCCCATTAGGCGCAATAGCCGAGTGTGCAAAGCACTAGACTGCCAATTGAGAGAGATGATTTCGAGTCCGAGTCGTGGGGCTGTGGAGATTTTTCTCTTTTTTCATTTAATTTTTGTTTATTTTTTTAATAAATGTTTTTTTTTAGTTTATTTTTAGCTTAGATTTTATTATTTTAAATACAAAAATATGTTTTTTTTTAAATAAATTTTTACGATATTAAAGTAATTAGGTTTATTTCCTAATAAATTGTCGCTAAACTATTATTTCCTCTATTCATACAAAATATTAATTCATTAAATAGCGTCTAGCAGATGAATGCGTGCATGTACATTAGAGTGGTCCAAAATAATAAAGTCGGAATTTTAATGCCGCCACCCCCTAAGATCGTTCTGAACCGAAAATAAATATACCCCTATTTTTTTATTTTGAAATCAAAAAATATTTAGGGAGTGCTCACAGCGCTCAAAGTTTTCCATGTTTTTTATATGGGGTAAAAACACATTTTCGTAAAAATTACATAAAACTCTTGAAAATCAATATTTCTCAATCGCAAAACTGTGGTTCTCTTCAGGAGACTTCAAATATTGATATCCAATTGTTTATTTAACCATCTTTTATGATTAAATATTTTTTATTGGTCCCCCCATTGCATTTTCAAGGACACATAAAATATAGTCACCATGAAAAAATTGTTAAAGGAACAATTGGGTATTATTACCGGGAATCTCCTGAAGATAAGCAAAGTTTTCCGATCGTAAAATATTGATTTTCAAGAATTCTATACTATTTCTACGAAAAGTTGTTTTTTCCCCATATAAAATACATTGAAAACTTTGAGGGCTTTGAGGACAACCAAATTTTTTTTTTTCAAAATAAAAAAATAGGGGTATAATTTTTTTTGGTATAGAACAATCCTAGGGGCTGGCGGCATTAAAAATGCGACCTTTTTTTTAAATACATTTTTGGACCACTTTAATGTACATACATATGTATGTATGTATGTATGGCAGTGGTATTTTACGTCTACGTTTACACAAATATATGGAATTATATCAAACTATAACAAATTTGGAGTATAATAAATATTTAAAATTAAAAATAATGCAGCTTTCTTCCACTATTTTTAAGATTGAGGGATTTTAAATTTTGTTCCGACAGCATAATCTCGTCGTAGAGAATCTGTACGAATCTTCATTACGAACGGATTCAATGAAGGCTTTCTACGAATTTCGAATTTACGTTCGTAGCCATTCGGATTCTGTGATAGCACTTTCGTAGATTTCACGAAAATCGAAGCTACAATGGATTCTGTGATAGCCCTGAACAGTTGGGGGTTGTATTTCAAAAATATTGTTGGTCCGTTAGTACGCTTTATGCGTAAGGAACAGTATCTGTTAATATTTCAACAAAATTTACAAGATGTAGTCGTAAAATGAGAGTTTCTGCTGAAAAATCACCCAAAACATACTGAATATGTTCGCAAAGACTGGATGTAAAAGCAAAAATTTGCTATTTTGAAATGACCTCCACAATCCGCGGATATGAATCTCGTTGAAAATTTGCGAAATCAAATAAAAGCGCAGCTTACTAAGTATCCAAGTCCGTCCAATGGAGTACATGAGCTATGAAAGCAAACCAAGGATATATGGAAGGCTATACCTCCAGAATTTTTACAGAAATACAAATAAGGTATGCCAAATTGCATCCAGGAACTAAAAAAAAAGCAAAAGTATACTG
>NW_023458800.1:29832-46132 GCF_013731165.1 Rhagoletis pomonella | reverse complement strand
GTTGTTGTAGCCGCTACAACAACAACAACAACATCATCCCCGAGATGTGGAAAATGGGTAGGATCATTCCCCTCCTTAAGCCAGGGAAGAAGGCGGACGCAGGAGACTCGTACAGACCCATCTCCCTCCTATCCCCAGTGGCAAAAACCATGGAAGCACTACTTCTCCCCAGCCTGACGAAGCATCTGAAGCTAGCCGAACACCAACATGGATTCTGGAAAATGCACAGCACGACAACAGCATTAAACACCATTACCACACAGATTAGCGAGGGTCTGAACCAACGTTGACCCTGTGATAGGACGGTCCTGGTCGCTGTGAACCTGTCGAAGGCTTTCGACACGGTGAACCACGCGACCCTCTGCCAAGACATCCTGGACTCGTCGCTTCCAGCTCGGACGAAACGGTGGATAACCAGCTATCTGTGTGGTCGTCAGTCATCGGTCGAATTCCGAAACGCCAAGTCTAAGCCGCGTAGAATTAAACAGGGGGTCCCCCAAGGCGGCGTACTCTCCCCGACACTGTTTAATCTTTACATGGCCAAACTCCCTCCGCCGCCAGCAGGAGTAAACTTGGTAAGCTACGCCGATGACTGCACAATAATGGCAACTGGCCCCAACATAGACAGACTTTGCGAACAAATAACCGACTATCTCACCGATCTTTCCAACTTCTTCACTGCAAGGAGCCTCCAAATCTCCGCCGCAAAATCCAGCGCCACACTTTTTACAACCTGGACCAAGGAGGTGGTGACGGGAGGGTGGTAACCACCCTAAAATCCTAGAAGTGACGTTCGATAGCCTCTTCTCCTTCTCCGCGCACGCCACAGCCACATGCAACAAACTCCGAGCCAGGAACAAAGTCCTCAAATCGCTAGCCGGCAGCACCTGGGGAGCCAATAAAGAAACCCTGCTCGCGACCTACAAGGCAATCGGCCGGTCAGTGGCTAACTACGCGGCACCAGTGTGGACGGCGGGGACAAGCGACACCCAATGGAGGAACCTCCAAACCTGCCAGAATGCAGCTCTACGTACGGCTACAGGTTGTCATCTCATGTCGTCCGAGCATCACCTCCATGAAGAAAGCCAGATGCTGGCGGTGAAAGAGCACAACACCATGCTGTCGAAGCAATACCTCGTGGGCTGTCACCGAGGGAATCACCCCAACAATGCCTTGCTTCGAAACGAACCGCCCCCACGACACGTGAGACGACTCCTGCACGACTGGAAAGCAGACATTGAGACTTTGTATTATTATTTATACAATAGCTTACGAAATTTATCGGTTTTAGCTGTCCACATATATTAGTTTTACATTAAAACCCCATATCTGAACAATCAGTTATACGGAGGCAATATATAAGTTACAGTGACCCGATCTTTGTTAATTTTACTGTAAACTATCTGTTGATAATGAGTGAAAATAGTGCGAAATATCATGTTTCTAGCTACATATATTTAGAAGTTATAACAAAGAATCTCATATCTGAACAATCAGTTGTATGGGAGCTATATGTAAAAGTGACTCGATCTTTGTTATTTTCGCTGTAAGAATTCTGTTGATAATCGTTGGAAGTATTGCAAAATTTCATGTTCCTAGCTGCATAAATCGAGGAGCCATAACGAAAATTCTCATAACTGAACAATCAGTTGAATGGGATGTATACGTAAAACAATAATTTGTGATATGAGTTCCGGATTTTTGGCATTGTGATGGAGACTAAATGTGGAAAATGTAGACCAAGCACGCGTGATGCTAGTATACCGTGCAATGGTGTGTGCGGAGTTGTTTTTCATGTGAAATGTCTTGGTTTCTCTAAATATGAGACAGATGCGTTGCTAAAGCACGCCAACCTAAAGTTTTTGTGTGATTATTGCATTGAGTACATTGCAGGTGCGCATGGTAAATTTGATGAAATATTAAGCCTTATTAAAAATACTGAAAAAAAATGTTCAAAGATTGTTGAAGAAAAAATAAATGAGGTGAATGAAACGGTGAAGCAAATCCAAAAAGCCGTAGAGGACAAAAGTGTAAACAAAGAGAAGCATTTAGAAATAAGAGCAACCTATGCGGATAAACTAAAAAACCCGATAATTGGAAATGCACCTGTTATACTGAAACCAAGAATAAACCAACAAAGTGAAGTAACGAAGAGTGATGTAAAAACAATAATAAAGCCATCAAAATTGAGTGTAGGTGTAAACGGGATAACTAATAGGCAAAACGGAGCAGTAGCTATACGTTGTAAAAGCGACGAAGCGAGGAAAATATTGGTAAATGATATTAAAGAAAAAGTGAGTGAAAAATATGACATTCATCTACCAGCAATGAAAAGGCCAAAGATATTGATATGTGGATTGAGTGAAATGCTCGATGGGGAGACAATAGCTCAAGCAATAAAAACTCAAAACAATTTGCAGGAGAGCTACTTGAAGTGTATTAAAGTGTACAAATCCTACAAAAATCCAGCGGTGCACAACGCAATAATTGAAATTGATGGGAAAGGTTTTGAATAAGTTATGGAACTTGGAAAAATTAACGTGGAATGGGATAGGTGCAAGGTGTATGAAAGCCACAATGTTTTAAGGTGCTATAAGTGCTGGGGTTACAACCACACAAGCAAAGTGTGTAAAGAAAGCCTGCAAATATGTGCTAAGTGTGGCGAGAAAGGCCATGCATACCAACAGTGTACAAGCGATGTTCTAAAGTGCGTTAATTGTGTAAAAACAAAGGAGAGACTTAATCTGGCTGATTTATGTGTAAATCACGACAGCAGAAGCCCTGATTGTCAGACATTACAAAAGAAGTTAAAAATTGAGTCCGAAAGGATTCAATATTAGCAATCAAATTCAGTGATAAGAGGCTTGTATTTAAATATTGGCGGTTTAAGGACAAACTTTAACCAGCTCGAAGCCATATCATTTGGTGTAAAATTCGAGTTTATCTGTGTGAGTGAAACTCATTTAACGAATTCAATACAGAACTGTGAAATAAAACTAAGTGACTATCAGCTTGTGAGATGTGATAGCACATCAAACCATACAGGAGGTGTTCTATTTTATATTAGCCCAGAATGGCAGATTGAAGTTATAGAGGTAACAGCGATCGAAAAAAGTATATGGTGCTTAATAATAATGGTTAGGCAAAAAAATATTAATATAACCTTAATTGGATTATATAGATCACCTGACAAACGTAGATCCCCAGAAATGGTGTTTTGTGACTTTATTAAAGAAAAAATTGAGCAATTGTGTGACAGTGGTACAGAAGTTCTCATAATGGGGGATTTTAATATTGATTGGCTGGGAAATAGTGCCTACAGGGACCAAATTTGTCAGTCAGTGTCAGACAATGCATTAAAGCAAATAGTTCTGGAACCAACAAGAACCACAAGAACTAGCGCAACGCTAATTGACTATGTATTGACTAATATTTCAAAAGCCGAAGCCAAGGTTAACGCCAACTATAAAATAAGTGATCATGAGTCCATTGAAATTAATATAAAAAAAAGACAGGAAAGATGCAATAAGCTCGTGAAAGTAATAAAAAAGTTCCGCTTTGACAATATTCTATTCGCTGAAGAAATAGCAAAGTCAAAATTCTCGAAAATTGACATACATAATTTTAACGAAACTGTGAACATTTTCAGTGAGAAAATAAAGGAACCTATCAAAAAAATGATTACGGCTAGAACGGTTAAACAAAAAAGAAACTTTGATGGGTGGTTTGGTGCTAATCTGCTCCAAATGAAAAAAACAAAAATTGAATTATATAAATCAGCAAAATGGAGCAACTCCCAGGCAGAGTGGCAGAACTATAAACAGTACCGAAATAGGTATTCAAAAGAACTTGAAAAAGCGCGAAACAGCTACATTTCGAAGAAGGTTGATGCATCGAATGACCAAAAGACGATGTGGAGAACAATAAAACAATTTGTCCTAAACGAAGAGAGAACAGAAATTAGCAAAATTATGGTGAAATCCATTGAGATAAAAAACCCGTTGGAAATCGCAAACGAACTTAATAAATTTTTTATAGAAAGTGTTGAAGAGCTGAATAGAAATATACCCAATGTGACATATATAAACAACGTAAAGCCTTGTGATAAACTATTTAAATTTAAGAAATTAGAATTGAATGAGCTCAAGAGTATACTCAAAGCAATGAATAACAAGAAAGACTATAACTTGATATCCCCAAAAATAATATTATGTGAATTTGATGTGCTGGGTCCAATCCTCCTTGAAATCGTTAATGCGTCGTTCGAACTGGGAGAATTTCCAAAAGAATGGAAAACTTCAATGGTGGTACCAGTAGAAAAAGTTAAAAACACGCTGAATCCTGAAGAGTTACGTCCCATCAATATGTTAATGACCGAAAGTAAAATGCTTGAAAAAGTGGTCCATATGCAATTAGAAGGCTACATGGAGAATAATCGGCTAATATCGGAAAACCAATCGGGATTCCGACAACGTCATAGCTGTGAGTCGGCAATAAATCTAGTAATTTCACACTGGAAGTCAGAAATGTACAACGGGAAATGTATAGTGGCTGTTTTCTTGGATTTCAAGCGAGCATTTGAAACAATTGATAGAGGAATTTTGTTGGAAAAAATGAGGCAGTACGGAATTAAGGGAGCTGAATACCGGTGGTTTCAAAGTTACTTAAGTAACAGATGGCAGCGTACTAAAGTATCGGAAAGTGTGTCGGAGCCAGCAAGAATAATGTTAGGCGTACCTCAAGGCGCAGTGCTTGGGACACTGCTATTTTTAATATACATAAACGATATGGAAAATATACTACAGGGAGGGGTACAAATTTGTCAATTTGCAGATGATACATTGCTTTATATGACCGGAAGTTCTTGTCAGGAATGTATTACGCGGCTGAATGATAATTTGGAAAATATATGCAAATATCTGGAAATGAACAAACTAAAACTTAATGTCAATAAAACAAAGGCAATGATAATCAATGGCGAGTCAAATGAAAACATTACAGTTAATGGTGAAATAATCGACAAAGTTGATGAAATTAAGTATTTAGGCATTATTATCGATGAAAAATTAAATTTCAACAAGCATTTAGATTATGTTTGTAGTAAAATCTCAAAAAAAATTGGATTTTTCCAGAGAATGCGCAAAAAAGTGTCTGTAAATAGTGCCCTAAAGATATATAATGTCATGATAAAGCCACATTTTGAATATTGCTCAACTATACTGTTCCTGGGATCCAACCAAATGAAAAGCAGACTGCAAAAATTGCAGAATAAGGGAATGCGGTGTATTCTTATTTGTAATAGATTGACACCAACCTCACATATGCTCGATACCCTGAAATGGCTAAATATAAACCAAAGAACTAACATGAATGTTCTACTTTTTGTATTTAAAATGAAGTATAATCTGCTACCAAATTATTTAACAAGCCACATTGTGTATGTTGGAGACGTGCAACCGTACAGTTTAAGGAACAAAAATGATTTTAGAATTAACTTTTATAAGACTAATAAGGCACAAAATATTTTAATGTACAAAGGCCTAAAGCTATTTAATGAATTACCAAGTGATATCAAAAATGAAAGAAACATTAATGTATTTAAAAGACTGCTAATAGATTACGTTAGAGCAGTATTTTAGCTCACAATTACTTACAATTACTTATAAACAAATTACTATATAATAAGTGTACCTGAAAAATTTTATATTCTTAAATAGCAAAAAAGCTAAATAAAGTTACTTTACTTACTTACTTACTTACGTTATAGTGACCAGATCTTTGTTATTTTCACTGTAAATATTCTGTTAATAATGATGGAGGCTACAGGTTATAGCGACCCGATCTTCGCCATTTTCTCTGAAAGTATTCTGTTGATAATGAGTGACAACAGTTCAAATTTTCATGTTACTAGCTACTTAAATGGAGGAGTTACAACGAAAAATCTTATATCTGAACAATCAGTAGTACGGGAGCTATAGGTTATAGTGATCCGATCTTTGTAATTTTCACTCTAAGTTCTCTGTTAATAATGGGTGGAAGTATTGCAAAATTTATGTTCTTAGCTGCATAAATGGAGAAGTTATAACGAAAAATCTCATATCTGAACAATCAGTTGTATGGGAGCTATATGTTATAGTGGTCCGATTCTTCCGGTTCCGACAAATGATTAATACATTATAAAAATACACCCACCTACCAAATTTCATCCGGATATCTCGAAAACTGAGAGACTAGATTGCATACAAACAGACGAACAGACAGACAGACAGTCAGACAGACAGACAGACGGACAGACGGACATGGCTAAATCGACTCAGCTCGACGTTCTTATCACTTAAGTATACATTTTAATGGGTCTATCTCTTCTTATTCTTTTACTTACAAACATCGGACCAAAGTTATAATACCATTTCATGCTCATGAAAGGTATAAATATATAAGTGCAAAACTGTAACATATGCCTTAATTTACATTTTTGTCTGCTGGTTTTATTGTTGTTGGATTCTTTTCAATTCGTTATGAGAGATGAAGTACAGGTGTACCAATACGAATATACAACAAAAGTATGAATGTCGTTAGAACTTGGAAAGATAGCGGCGGCTAATATAAAAAGCGTTACACCATGTTACAGTTTTGCTCGTCACTGTATGTACCCATTGTGGCCCCCTGTTGACAGGCAACACAAAAAGGCTCAAGCCATAAACTCGAAACAAGCGAAAACCTAAGTAAAAATTGTGATTTTTGCACATTTTTTTTAAGGCTTCCGAGGGACCTATAAGGGCTTAGGCATTTGGGAGTTACATTTTTGAAAACGGCAATTCATGCCGTTTCGTGGATATTTTGCGTTGTTGTTGTTGTTGTTGTGCGTTTGATAGCTCCCGTATGCTGTAATCCGAAAGTTCGTAGTTACGAATTCGTAGCTCAGTTCCGAAAATTCGAAAATTGGTATGCTGTAATCCGATCGTAGCTATCAACAGCGTTGCCAACTAAAATAGTGAAATTCGAAATTCTTACTCAGCTGCTTTGACAGAAACAAATCAAAATAAATATACATAATCGCAAGTGAGTAGTGAAATTAAAAAAAAAAATTAGTTTAATCATTATTTGAAGATTTTTCCCTAATTAAGTAGAATACAAAGGATTCAGTGGCCGGTGCACTTTTGTCCCAGGAGGAACAACAGCTAACAGTTGCATTAATATACAAAGGAGATTGCTAAGAGATTGTTCTGATCCATTTAGCTTAAATGATAAAATGTAAGCTCCCTCCTTTTAAAGGCCTCCATTTATTTATTTATTTATTTATGTCATATGAAACAATTAATTTCTTACTGACTACAGAAAGGAATTGCTTAGGAACTAGTTAAAGTAATTAGTTAAAATAATTATACAGTAGGCTCCGGACAGCTCCAGGCGACAGGGACGGGTCCAAGTTAGGAACATTATTTAATTCAGATAGAGTTCTTGGCGTGGGAGCAAATTTGAGGTAATCAAATTTAGGAAACTCAGTGTAAGAGGGACGTGTCGGAGATTCCGCGCATGAATAAAGAAGTTTAGTTGCTCCAGTAGCGCAGGGCAGTCAACTGTATAATTTAGCAGGTTATACACCAAGCTGCAAGAGAGAATGGAAGATCTGGACTGTAAAGTTTTCAGGGATAAAAGTTGGAAACGGGATTTGTAGGAAGGTATAGGATCAGTAAAGTTTAAAGAACGGAGAGCAAACTTAATAAATATTTTTTGGATTCGCTCTATACGGTTAATTTGAGTAACGTGATACGGTCTCCAGATGAAGGCTGCGTAATCAATCGTAGATCTTACTAATGAAGTATATAGCATCTTGAGCGTGTATGGATCCGAGAAAACTGAACAGTTACGTCTTACAAAAGCAAACATAGCGTACGATTTCGAAACAACATAGTTGACGTGGGTGATAAATCGAAGCTTGGAATCAAAATATACACCAACATCTTTGAAGTCTGTAACATGATCGAGGGTTGAGCCAGAAATTTTGTAACTAGTTAGTAACGGGCTAGGGAAATGTTTAGCTATTTGTACAACGATTTAGGGGCGGAGGGGGAGGTGGTGTGGGCCCCACAAACGAAAGAGGATTGACGTCGCTTTATGAAAAGTCACCCGACCGCCCCCCAACCCCTCCCACAGACCTCTGGGGAGCTGTTTGAAAATAGGGTAATTTTAGATTTTTTGCAAGGAAAAAACAAAGTTAAGCTTTCGTCCGAAGAAGGGGGGCTGAACACCTTTTGCAGAGAACACATTTCTGCGTAGGCGGCCTTCGGCCCTTTCTGTGTGGTAAACCTGGGGCTGCCGCCCCAGTGATGCCTATTTTGGTTACTGGGTGTTTTATAAAAATATCTTGTATATAAAAATGTATATACAAATTTATAACAAAAATTTGCAACAAATGCCATATTTCCAACCGACATTATTGTTAAATTAGTGCACAGATTTAGTAAATTAAATTTTTGAAATAAAGCGTGAACTGTTGTCTACAAGTGTGTGTAAAAGTTTTTTGATTCGATTCACGCGTTTGGGCACAGCAACCCAAAATCGTTGTACAAATTCATAAACAGTACCCACGGGCTATATTTTCTAGTGAATGTGGAATGAAGGAAACACTTTTTTACATTTAGAAAAAGCCGATTCCGGGTGCACCACGAGTAAAGCTTAGAATAGATATTGTGCCGCTTTAATTCTTGGAACGCTTTACCAAAATTCCACCACATCCTCTTTAGCTCCTTTTACAAGGCCTCGACCAATGTCCGGCCTTTCGCTCATGCATTCCACCAGTTTTTCGTACTGCGAGCGATTTGTTGTGAGCTTCGATCGGGTGGGCTTTAGTAGTCAGCCGCACCTTGTGTTTTAAGAAAACCAGGTGGAATTAACAAATGAAACTTGGTCAGGATGTTAAGGGAGGTATCCTCTAAAACATGTATAACTAAAAAATATAAATAATATCATTGTTTATAAGTTATTTGTTGTTAAAATTTCTTAAGTCGTTCCACTTAGTTTCCTTAACAAAAAAGCATTTGTGCATACTTTTAAATATATAAATGCACATAACACTGTACTTAATACTTTACACACTTTTCTTTTATTTTATCTTGTATATAAATCACTTTAATTAAACTTTTATCGTCTTGTAAATTACATTGAATTTCACGCATATTTACAATAACACATGGTTGCAAAGTGACACATAACATGTGTTGCCATATTGTACAAAACAATACATACAAAGAAGGCAATGATTAAAAAGGAATACAGGGGAAATCAATACAAAAGAAAATGTTCAGCTCCTTTTCTTCGCAAAACAGAAAGGAGAATTCTATTGCCTGAGGGATATAATCCCTAAGTGCGGCCGAAGGCCGCCTACGCAGAAAGGTGTTCTCTGCAAAAGGTGTTCAGTTCCTTTTCTTCGCAAAACAGAAAGGAGAATTCTACTGCCTGAGGGTTATAATCCCTAAGTGCGGCCGAAGGCCGCCTACGCAGAAAGGTGTTCTCTGCAAAAGGTGTTCAGCTCCTTTTCTTCGCAAAACAGAAAGGAGAATTCTACTGTCTGAGGGTTATAATCCCGAAGTGCGGCCGAAGGCCGCCTACGCAGAAAGGTGTTCAGCTCCTTTTCTTCGCAAAACAGAAAGGAGAAGTCTACTGCCTGAGGGTTATAATCCCTAAGTGCGGCCGAAGGCCGCCTACGCAGAAAGGTGTTCTCCTCAAAAGGTGTTCAGCTCCTTTTCTTCGCAAAACAGAAAGGAGAATTCTACAGCCTGAGGGTTATAATCCCTAAGTGCGGCCGAAGGCCGCCTACGCAGAAAGGTGTTCTCTGCAAAATGTGTTCAGCCCCCCTTCTTCGGCAACACAGAAATAATAATTCTACTAAGTAAAAATTCCGAATTAAAAATCCGCTTTTATTATTCAAAATTCCAGTCTGGTAGCACTAAGTTGTATGTTATTTTGCTATCTTATTCATCGTTTATATGAAAACTTTAACAATAAATTATAAAAGAACTATAGGGTTGCTAGAAAAAAGGGGGGTTGTTTTGAAATCAGGGGGTCCTATTCTACCCCCATCATCCCCTCTTTTTCTAGAATTTGCCGTCCGTCTACTAAAATTTTCCCCTTCGATCTGTTAATTTTGTAAACATTTAATAATACATTTTTTTCCTATTCACACTTTAACTTACATACATATTTTTGTGCTTACACTTTCTTTTATTGATATTTTAAAACAATTTGTTTCGCTCCGACACGAGTTGCTATTCGTACAAAATTTCCAACAAATACATAAAAATGACAGCTACGTCCGATTTAGGCATACCAACATTACGAATTTCGAAGATGGCCTACGATTTTCGAAATTACGATACAACGCGGATTTCAGCATACCAATTTTACGATTCGAAGCAAAATAGTTTCTACGACGGATTACAGCATAGGGGTAATAGTATTTTTTTTTTGTAATAAAGCGTACTCTTATCTACAAGTGTGTCCTAAAGTTCTTTGATTCGGGTCACTCGTTTGGGGACAGCAACTCAAAATCGTTGTACAAATAACTAAACAGTACTCCGGATCGTTATTACTAGGGACCCCCTTATTTTGCCAATTTGGCCGTTGTTTCCTCAACTAGATAATTACCTCATTTTCAATCACTTCGTTAGATAAATTTTTCGTGTCTCGCCAAAAGTAGCACTCACACGCGATACGGAAATATAGAAAGTATAGAGGGAATAGATGATATAAACATTTCATACTTCTGTTTAGTACAATTTTTTGCTTTCATAATTCGTACATAATTTGTTTTTTTGCACATTGCTCTCTTCACTCTATTGATTTATTCAATTTAGGGCTATAATCGGTGCACGTTCAACGTTTGCAATCTACTTGCTTGGTTCCTTCCAGACTTGAATTTTGCCTTAAAATTTCGCAAATTAACTCCTTAAAGAATCACACATTTTGACACTTGCTAAATACACCAAGGAGTAATTATTTTTAAAGACAAATAAATATCTACTTTCGAATATCATATTAGAGCCCGCAGATCGGCATGGTAATGTTTTTGGTCAATTACACACTTAACAAGAATGTGCTATGTTTTTCAGCACAATATTTTCATTAGATATTTACATATTTTCCGTACACTAACTGCCGCTCTCTTTACAATGTCAGAAATTTAAGTTCGATTCTGCGCGAACAAAAATCGCTCTGTCGCCCAGCAACTAGGAATGCATAAGAGCTAGACTTGCAAATAAATCGATGTCAGTATCGATATTGTCACGATTATCCTTGAACCTCGTCCGGATTTCCCAAATTCTACGGTTCGTATCGCTGGATTGTTAAATAAAGGCTAACGATGACCAAATGGTAGTACAATTAACTTTATTGTACAACAAACAATTTTACAATACTAGCTAATACTGTAAAAACACTACAGTACTTGTTAAAGCAATCACAACGCTTTACTGAACTTGTTACACACAATTAAACTTATAGCTTGCTTATTCGCAACTCGCTTTTCTGCTCACTTTACTTGTAGCTTGCTGACTTGTAACTAACTCACCTCGCTGTGGCGGCGCCCTTATATACCTACGCTGGCACTTATGGCAACTCTAGAACATTCTGAAGTTTATCGCTCATTCTCTTTCTCTCGCTGTTCGCAGTGTTCATCCAACTTGACGTTTCTCTTTGTGGAACATTCTACGTCATTCCTCGAACATTCTGCCTATTTCTCGTTGTTCGCTTTGTGTTGCCGCAGTATTCGCCACACTGGCCTCCACCTAAGTCTGATCGTCCCGATCAGACACACTTGCCGCTCCAACCGCTGCAAGTCTTTCCAAGCGGGCCACTTTCATCTTGGTCCTCGGTCTCCCCATTGTCTGGATTCGATGCACTGCGTCCTTCAGCCGTTTGTCAATCCTATATGGACCTTTCCAGTTACGATGTTGTTCGGAGGTGAAGCCTTTCTTCGGCTGCGGCATGTGCAACAACACCGAATCACCTTCCTGTAGCTCCTTTCGGCTCGATGCGTTACTGGACATTGCTTCCAGCTTATCTCCGGTGGTGCTCCATCTCACATGGTCGTGCTTCTGCCGGCCACTGACCAGACCATGTCTCTTCTCATGGGCACCCTTTTCGCCAGATCTATGCCGCATCATCTGTCCATGACACCCAGACTCCCGCCTTCGTGCTGCACTGCCTTTAGCACATCTTGCTACATCCGGATCCTTACGCTGAAACTTCCACCGTCGTTTCGTATCTCGCTCATCCGCCGATGCTAACTTCATTGACCGGACATGTATAATCTCAACCTTGGCTTCCGGCTTAACTGCTCGCCTTTTCCGACCACCTTTTTGGGACACTTCAAAGCGTGCCTACTGCTTTCACAGCCGCTTCCATTTCCGGCCACCGGCGTATCACCATAGCAACGTGGTTCAGTGGCTTTCCTCCTGCCGGAAACACTGCCTGTCTTGCCATGACCACTTCTTTGTTGCGACCTCTTGTTCACTGAGCTGGCGAAACCGTCACGCTTTTCCTGTATCGGTGAACCACTTCCTTCTCCTGACGAAACCATTTCGTCTCCATCACTGTCAACCTCTTCCCAACTAACCACTTCCTTTTCTGGTGGAATCTTCGGCACTTCCTCTAAGACCAACCGTCCGCTGAAGCACTGGTTGTCGTAACCAACCCTAAGTGGCACTTTCCTGTCGCCATAGGTTAGGATCATTCCCTGGAGGTCAATCTTCATGCCTTGCCCAAGTAGGAAATCCACGCCGATGATGACTTCATCCACGATGTCTGCGACAATAAACTTCGTGTACGACGCCAACCCGTCGATTATTACCTCGCATAGTACTTCTCCTAACACTTGGGTTCGCTCACCAGTTGCAGTCTGCAGCTTTGCTCCAGGTAGTGGCTTCACATAAAAAGTAGTCACATCAGGTCGAATAATGGAATGTGACGCTCCAGTATCCACTGTCAGCACTCGCTCCTGCCCATTCACACATCCACCAATAGTGAGGTTGCTCGCATTCGGGCCAATTTGTGAGACGGAGATTATGGGCCCTTCAACATCTGGAGCCAGCACGCGGCCCTTCCTGCTGGCTCGTTTCAGTTTAACGACTGATTGGAGTTTGCTTCGTCTCCTTCAGCCCTGCGTTTGCGTCCTGCTGAATTGTTGAGCCCACTGGAACTTGCACCGCAATCGCGGGCGAAGTGACCTGGCTTTCCACATTTAAAACATTTGCCAGAGCCATGCTTTTTCACGCCCAGCAGTTGGATTAGCTTCTTCAGCATTTCCTTTGTCTCGTCCGGTGTCTCCACTTCCACGCGATGTGCTTTGTAGGCTGGTCTACTTAGCAGCGCCTCCGTTTCACGCGTCTGAGCATACGAGACAGTTTCAGCAAATGTTGGCTTGGGATTCGCGTACGTCTCTCGCTTGGTATACATGTCCCGCATTCCGTTGATGAACCTCTGTATTTTTACTCTTTCGAGGTGCTCACCAGATGCATCTCCAATTGCCAAATGAGCCAACCTTTCAATCTCGGAGGCGAATTCCTGTAAAGTCTCGTTGGATTTCTGGCAGTGATTCTCCAGCTCCATCTGGTAAATCTGTCTCCTGTGCTCGCTACCATAACGTCTTTCCACTGCACCCATTAACGCATCGTAACTGTTCCTTTCACAGTCGGGAATAGTCTGCAAGATTTCTGCCGCAGGTCCTTTCAATGCAACGAATAGTGCAGCGGAGTTATCCTCCATGCTCCAATGATTTGCTGCAGCCGTTTTTTCGAACTGGAGCTTAAAGACCTGGAAAGGAATCGTGCCGTCAAAGGATGGGGTTTTTACCTTGGGTGCGCTCGTCGAAGTAGCTGGACGATTCAACTGTAAATCACGAGGACGACCTTCCAACTCCTCTACCTTTGTCTCGACTTTCTCCTGTCTCTCTTCGATTTTGTCCTGTATTTGTGTAATTTTTGCATCCTGTGCTTCCAGCTGGGATGATATACGTGTCTCTTGTGCCAGTAGCTGAGCTTCTAGCCGGGATGACACCTGCGCTGATACCTCTGAAGATATACGTGTCTCCAGCGTTTGCATCTGGGATGACAGCTGTGATGACATCTGTGACATGGCAGCTAATATCATTTTCATGTCTATAGCTGTTGATGAACTAAGAGCCTTTTGCTGTTCTTCAACCTTCCCGGATGTCTGCTGCACATCCTTCGACGAACAAGCTGCTTCATCCTTCTGTTCGTCCTTTGCGGATGCATCGTCGGGTTTACCCTGGAAGTCGTATTTGTCCACGTCGATGCCTTCAGCTTCCATAGCCTCTGGCAACCGGGATTACAATTCCACTTTTCTTCCGGAGGTGGCCAAATTACGCTTTTCCAACTCCTGTTTCAGCTCCTCAATTTTTAAGTCCTGAATTTTCGCCATTTTTAGTAGTTTCCCTGGGATTTATTTAACAATCACACTTCTGACACCAATTGTTACGATTATCCTTGAACGTCGTCCGGATTCATGAACCAAAAATACAAGATCACGTAAGAACGCGACGTTGTATTTGTAACTGGTTTTGAGAAAAAAGTTTGCGAAAGCGGGTTCGTCAGCTGAGCGTTTGTTTACATCACAAGCACCACTATTTTACAATTTTATTCAAGTAAAGAAGAGTTAATTCAACATGACAACACATTTTATAGCATTTTGTTGCATCATTTTACCTAAATTGTGCGTTTAAAGTGGCTGACAATAATTTCGGCTCATTTTGGTTTTCATTGTTTTCTTTGCTTTGTTTACTTTTCGCTCGTTTTCCAGTGAAACAAGATGGCGTAGAACCCGCTCAAAAAATCGACTTTTTTCACTCTCTTGTTCTTACGTGATCTTGTGTCTTTCGTTCATGGTCCGGATTTCCCAAATACTCCGGTTCGTATCGCTGGATTGTTAAATAAAGGCTATCGATGACCAAATGGTAGTACAATTAATTTTATTGTACAACAAACAATTTTACAATACTTGCTAATACAGTAAAAACACTACAATACTTGTTAAAGCAATTACAACGCTTTACTGAACTTGTTACACACAATTAAACTTATAGCTTGCTTATTCGCAACTCGCTTCTCTGCTCACTTTACTTGTAGCTTGCTGACTTGTAACTAACTCACCTCGCTGTGGCGGCGCCCTTATATACCTGCGCTGGCACTTATGGCAACTCTAGAACATTCTGAAGTTTATCGCTCATTCTCTTTCTCCCGCTGTTCGCAGTGTTCATCCAACTTGACGTTTCTCTTTGTGGAACATTCTACGTCATTCGTCGAACATTCTGCCTATTTCTCGTTGTTCGCTTTGTGTTGCCGCAGTATTCGCCACAATATATAGGGAATAGGGTTTCTTTTGCCGACATCGATATTTTTTTTTCGATATCGAGTATAGCATTCCCATGAACGAAAGACGCAAGATCACGCGGGAAGGAAAGAAAGAAAAAAGATTTTTTCTAGCTGCCGAAATCTCGACGCCATCTTTGTTGTAAGAAGTAAACAACGAAGAGAACGGAGAAAACCGCGAAATTGTTGAACGCATGAATAATCATTTTATTATGCAAATTCTTCTATAAATCATGCCGTTGTGTTAAATTATTGTTTATCTTATGTGTACACACGTTGTCACAAGCGAAAATGAAGAAAATTGCAGTAAAAAGCCACCACCAAATTGTAAACAACGAAGAAATGTAAACAAACGGCTAAATGCGATTCTAACGGGCTACCATGAACGAAAGACACAAGATCACGTAAGAACAAGAGAGTGAAAAAGGTCGTTTTTTTAGCGTGTTCTACGCCATCTTGTTTCACTGGAAAACGAGCGAAAAGTAAACAAAGCAAAGAAAACAACGAAAACCAAAATTACCCAAAATTATTGTCATCCACTTTAAACGCACAATTTAGGTAAAATGATGCAACAAAATGCTTTAAAATGTGTTGTCATGTTGAATTAACTCTTCTTCACTAGAATAAAAGTGTAAAATAGTGGTGCATGTGATGTAAACAAACGCTCAGCTGACGAACCCGCTTTCGCAAAACTTTTTTCTCAAAACCAGTTACAAATACAACGTCGCGTTCTTACGTGATCTTGTATTTTTGGTTCATGACGGCAACACGGCCGTCAGTTTCTAGATGACAGCTGACAACAAAACAAAATTGACGTTTTGAGACAAGGATTCGCAAAGATTAAATTTTCGAGGTTGTCTGTAAGTTTGAGGTAAATACTTATTTGTATTCTCGTATTTAGGAAAGCAACTAGT
>NW_023458800.1:25046-29732 GCF_013731165.1 Rhagoletis pomonella | reverse complement strand
AAAAAAAACTGTATTCTTAATCGGAATGCAATCTCAACCAGAGTCGATATAGTAAACCCGACAAAGAAATTGAAACGTATGTTTAAGAAAGTCGGACTGACAAGATATGTACACGTAGATCCTGTTTTTTGCCCCTCTGAAAGAATTTTAAAAATTCTATACAAATTTCTTTTGTTTGAAATGCAACCGTGGACACTAGCTGGCAGAAATACTTGCAAATTTGCGTTCGTACAGAAAATTGCAAGTTTCTCTACATGAGAGAGAATTTGGGAGCATTTTTTCTTACTATCTGATATTTTACGTGATAATTCTCGCTGGATTTTCGACGAACAAACCTATTGTCTTCCCTACAAGGCCTTCTCAGACTGACCGATTCTCAATGCACTCAAATAGAAGCCAATACACATAAAAAACGCTGTAAAAATTTCCCTTCAATTTTAAGGCAGTAAAACAACGACCTTAAGTTAACATCAACCGAGGCCATATGTTGACAAGGGATGCAAAATCACAGTTACACAAAAGAACTGGTCAGATTTTTCCGACATCCCTTCAATTCTGATGTAAAATATGATGCCAAAAGACTGCAGATCTCCCATTTAGATGACCGATCATATGACCGGGAGATGTCTCGTAGGATTCCCAGAGAGTTTTGCTTTACATAGAAATTTGTGCTCTTTTATTTTCATTTTGACTCACTTCAGTGTTGGTTCCTTTAATTCAAGTTGGCATTCGGTTTTTGAAATTTAAATAAGTTCCCAGCAAAAAAGTTTGTTTAAAAAAATACATATGTGTACATAGTGCTTGAAAATATAAATTTTTCCCTTACCTTAAACCTTTGAGAGTGGGCAAAAATGATGTTTTGTAATTTAGGCAGAATTCAATATGCGCTATCTGGGAAGACAATATCTACGTGTAATATTTATTCTGATTGTTGGCACTATATCCAAACACAAACACATCTTAAGGGCCGGTTACTCAATGTCTGGTTAACGCTAATCCCCGGTTAAACATAGTTATCGACGTTACCGACTCCCTGTTGTATGCATGGAGTCGTAGACGTCGATAACGATGTTTAGCCGCATATTAGTGTTAACCAGACATTGAGTAACCGGCCCTAAGTGTATTAACAGTGAAACAATTTCTTATTTTCTAAGTTTGCGAATAAAACTTCACACTTAAAATTAAGACATTTATAACAAACATTTTATGAAGAAAATCCCTTCTTCGTTTAAAATAAAAAAAAGCGAAATCGGACCAATTTCATACAACCCTGCCTGACATGAAAATTTTCTCCACGATAAGGCTAGTAGCCATTTCTAACAGATTTTGGATCGCTTAGTCAAAAATTGAAACATATATATATATTTGAAATTTAAGAAAACAATGCAAATAGCAAAATGGGCTAAAAACGGCTAATTTTTTTCTGCAAAACGGCTAACAAATCGGCTGCCGGCTAAATCGAAATTTCTCCGGCTGTTTGCTATCGCAACTGGCTAGATCTAGCTGGAAAATGGCTAAAATGGCAACAATGCACCCAACGCACATAAGTACATGTAGAAGCCATTTTGACGTTGCTCTCATGAGAACCAAACTTACAAACTTCAACTTGTTTTGTTTTTATTTTTCTATATGTTGTTACTCTTGGAATGACATGTCCTTTTGTTTTGAATGTTTGTTAATAGCAAATTTTAATAAAAATTTGAATTTTTGCAGTGCTGTGCAGTTTACTTTGGTGTATAAGTAATTGTGCTGTTTATACTAATGTGTAATAATTAATATTATCTCGAACATACAAATGTACACATATCAAAAATGCAACACCTGAGGGGTTGGTTTTTATGAGGAGTCAAATATCCACTAATTTTTTAAATCTCCCTCAATGCGTTTCGCGGAAGGAACATTGGGAAAGCAGCTGTGACGTAGCGCTACGTCGACAACGATGTTTAACTACAGATTAGTGTTAACCAGACATTGAGTAACCGGCCCTAAATCTAGCCAGAAAACGGCTAAAATGGCAACACTGCGCGTGATCTTGTATTTTTGGTTCACGTAGCATTCCCATTTTCTCATAAAGGATGATAGAATACAAGATTGCGCCAATCGAGCTGAGAGCAACTGGCCGTGACGTCAAAATATACCAGAATGAGAGAGCAAGACGAACTCGAGAAGAAAAAGAAGAAGCATCGAACAAAAGGCAGTATTGCCAAGTTTTGAATTTGAAAAAGCACCAAATTTTTATTGGTGTATTTTATGGCTTAGAACACTAACGATTGCTATAAATTTTGCTTCCATTTTTGTAAGATTTTCTAATTTGAAGTCCTCAAACTAAAAACAAAAGCACCAAAAACGCACCAAGCACAAAACTCAACAATTTTCGCGTTTTGAATACCCACTAAATTTGGTGCGAAAAGCATCAAGTTGGCAACAGTGAATGTAAACAAAAGTATATTATGACGTCACCGATTGGGTGGATGCTGTCAAATCGACGAAGAGAGGGTAAGCGGTCCACGAATGGCGCGACCTTTATTTTCTGGATCGTGTTTTCTCATTTCATGCTTATTAGGTTCTTTCCCGTACGCAACGAGGGATCCCGCGGGTGCCCAAACTAGCCCAGAAATCATTCCCGTACTCAACACAATGGGTAATAGAGAGCGAAAATTGGAGCGTATTGGATCGTAAGTGTCGTCTTCTTCCTGTCCGAAACAGCCCGGACTCGTTCTCCGGTTAAAAATGGATAAAGCGTCAAAGGGCATATCAGCTGCTTTGTGTTTACATGTTGCCTGCATTTTCTTGGTGCTTTTAAGGAATAGTGAATGTATTTTCAATCTTTATATTCTTAAAATCAAATTTGTGAAACAAAAATTCAGTTTCCAAGAGTTTGTAATTAAGTAAACAAAAACAACACGAATAAGCTGTTTCTCAAATTCTGGGCACGAAATGTGTTTTTTTGCGTTCCCGTACTTTTGGATAATGTTCTGTTTTTGAAAGCAAACTCTTTGCTTATTCTCTAATTACCGGATCCGGTCCGGATTGTTAGGGAAATAACCTATTTTAACGACAAACACCATCAGCGACTGAAATTTTGGAATGCCGATTTGTAGCCGAGTTTGAGGTCGCTCGATAAATGAGCATGTTCATGAACACAGTCTAATTTCCAATTTACAATCTGGATTTAGGAAAGGACATAGCTGCTCAACGGCAATGCTTAAAATCATTGATGATATACGACAAAAATCAATTAACACTACTTTGCCTACTTGACTTCTCAAAAGCATTTGACTCTGTTAATCACGACATATTGTATACTAAACTTAAAGAGTATTTCGGGTTTGGAACGGATTCCTTGAAACTTTGGGGAGCTACCTATCTGACAGATCCCAGTGTGCACGAATCGGTACAAATATCTCTAAACTTGAGCCGGTTTCCTCGGGGGTTCCTCAAGGTTCAGTCCTTGGTCCTCTTCTATTCAGTTTGTCCATAAACGATGTTTTTCTTACATGTAAATTTGCAAATATTCATGCCTATGCATGATATTCAGATATATCTATCTAATAACTTTGGAAATCT
This sequence comes from Rhagoletis pomonella, assembly GCF_013731165.1. NCBI lineage: Eukaryota > Metazoa > Arthropoda > Insecta > Diptera > Tephritidae > Rhagoletis > Rhagoletis pomonella. Next base: position 26,165 of record NW_023458800.1, on the reverse strand, counting down.
TGATGTATTAGTAAGCCAACTTAATTGTGACCTGGCCGCCATTGAGCAATGGTCTAAGGATAATAATCTTCTCCTGAACTCTAGTAAGTCATATGTATTACCAACTGCAAAGAATAAGCTTAATACTACTGCCATACCTCATTCAGCTATTGGTAATAAACCATTACAATTTGTAAGTAAAATCACTAATTTGGGCTTTATAATTAACTCGTCTTTGACCTGCACTGATCATATAAATTCGGTAGTTAGTAAAGTTTATGGTACTCTCAGAAATCTACGCCAAAGTGCAATATTTACGCCCATTACTACTAGGCGTAGGCTTGCACTTCATTGATAATACCATTAATGACCTATTTGAGCTGGTTTACAATAAATTAGACTCTGTTTCAGCTCATAAGTTATCTGTACTATCCAATCATGTCACTCGGTACGTTTACGGCCTAAGAAAATTTTACCACATTTCGAAGTGGAGCACGAGTTTGCTGGGATGTGAAATACATGATTACCAAACGGCCCGGAGCTGTATATTTCTTTATCGGCTAATCACTACAAAGTCGCCTTCTTATCTTTATGACAAGCTGATATTCCCAAAATCTGAGCGCACCAGAGATCTTATTGTACCCGATTTCAATTTCGCAACATCGACTAGACTGTTTTTCATAAATACTATCATAAGTTGGAACTCCATTCCGACTGCACTAAGAGGCAAGTTAAATAAAAGGAACTATAAAACTCTCATATATTCACACTTCTCTTATAACCCAAGCAGGCCATCAGAATTTAAATTAGTATAGTTTAGAATTAAGAATTATTCATTATTTATTATTTACTTATTTATTTATTTATTTTGTTTTGTCCTGTGTAATCTTTAATGTATTCTATGTCCTCTTCATGCGTACCAAATTTTGTTGTACTAAAAAATAACACAATTCTTATTGTACTAATGTAACTCTTTGTTGATAAATAAATTCAAATAAATAAATAAATAAATTGCAGTTGTTTTTGTTGACGGTATTGTTCAATTTATAACATACCATGTATGTACAAACTATTATTATAGTAACTATAATTGTAAGGGCACCCTGTGCCTCTTAATTTCCCTTTGCACAATTTGCCTTT
>NW_023458800.1:18935-24946 GCF_013731165.1 Rhagoletis pomonella | reverse complement strand
AAATAAGCAAATGGATGTATAGAATTGACAACAACAACCACGCTGTCGAGTTTAAATAGCGGCAAATCAGCTGCACTTGATAGTAGTTGGTTGAATAAGGAAAAATGAATTAGCAACAAGAGTTTACGGGATGTACATAGCTCAGTGGTTAACGCTTCTGACTTTGAACATCGAATTCGCAGGTTCGATCCCTGCTGAAGTCTAGAAAAAAGAAGTCAGATGAGGAGATGTGGTGATCTCCGAAATAGTGCTATAACTTCTACCGCTTACACTTTGTTGCTTTTTCAATTTTTCCTAATAAACAATCGTGGTACAAAGCTCAATAAAAATATTAAAAAATAAAATGTTAACAAGCCACAATAACATTGACAAATACAAAATATACTACACCCTGCGATGCCTGAGAGTATCCTCGCCTTTCGTACCTTCAGGCACGAAAAAGAAGCTGGTTCTGAGCACAATTGTTCCTCTTATTACTTCCTTCGAAGTAGTGTACAGCAAATTGGACTTTGATTCCCTGCACAAACTCGATGTTGCATTAAACCATGCCACTAGGTATGTATATGGCTTGAAGAAATTTGACCATATATCTACTTTTAGGAACTCAATACTTGGCTGTGACCTAACAAACTATATAAAAGCTCGTAATTGTATTTTTATGTTTAAATTGCTTGTTTACAAAAAGCCGGAATATCTATATGAAAAGCTTAAGTTTTCCAAAAGCTCACGCTCCTTTTTTTGATATTGCCGAAATTTAACTACTTAAGCTCTTCAAGGCTTTTTTTTTGTTAATGGTGTTAGACTTTGGAACTCCCTTCCACTGTCTCTAAAGAACTCACTGCGTGAAAGTAATTTAAAACAATGTATCTTTGAATATTTTTCCAGTTAAGTCGCATTATAAGGTGGTCATAAATTTTTAAATTTTTTGTATCTTATAAATTTTTTTTTTTAATTTTTTTTTATAATTTTTTTTATTTATTGATTTTTCTTTTTGGCTTTTCTTAGTTAATATTTACATATGCATACATAGTTATATTTATATAATTGTAGTTTTTATTTTATTTTAATACATATTTTGTAATCCGTTATTTGTATTGCGCAATAAAAGTTTAATTCTTTATGCGCTAATATACTTAAATAAACAAATAAAATGAAATGAAAACTCGTTATAATTGTAGCGAAAGTGAGTAACAGGGGCGTGCTTTCTCTTTTGTCTAGTACGTTTTTTAATTGGATAAAAAAGAAGGGACGCCCCTGTTACTCACTTTCACGTTGTCCGTTCTTGTTATCTACGTTCTTTGGTCATAACTGGACAAATGTGGATTTTAAAGTGCTCCGAAATTTTAATTTAGTTTAAAATAATTTTGGTAATTTTTTGTCGAATTTGGTAACTTTTCTGGTGATTTTGTGTAAAAATAAAAAAATTTGGCAACACTGAGCACATGTAAGTAAAATATAGCCACCCCAAGTAAGTTTACACCGGACAATACTGTCATTAAAATGAAGATATACTAATTAGTTGTCAAAATAGTTCCAATGGAAAAGTATGAATGTATTAGTGAAAAAGTGTGCATGTATTGCTATTGTCATGACAGTATTGTCCAGTGTTAACCCTAAGTAAAAGTCTACCCTACGTTGCTTATGCATTTGACAGACTTTTCCTTCATTTTCTGACAGTCAGTTATGGCAGCTTATTCACATTAAGGGCCTACTATAATATGAATAAGCTGCCGTAACTGACTGTCAGAAAATGAACGAAAAGTCTGTCAAATGCATAAGCAACGTAGTGTAGACTTTTAGGTGGCTATATTTTACTTACATAAGTTCAGTGTTGCCACATTTATTAGATATAACAATAGCCACTATCAAGCAGTTTGTTGTGTATCACACAATTATAGTAACCTAGAAACGCCGAAGAACTGTTCGCCTTGCGAAACTTTCAGGATAACCTGGTGTTTCTGTAAAAGGAAACGCTTACGGCCCACTTCCTAATGTAGAATCAGAACTTCTTTTGACCTGCGTTACATGTAGGACTGAATCGAAAAAGTTTCCAAGTTGAAAAATAAGTTACCAAATTACAAAATATGATAAATAAAGAGAAAAAATTTCCAATTTCGGTTAAAAAATACCAATGCGGCATTACTGCATGTGTTACATATGTACATACATACGTACGAGGACAAACAGCTGATTCCGTACGGAAGGTGCGATCGTATCGCTCTTTCCTTGAGCAAATGACGTTTGGCGAAACTTGACGAAACTTGATGTTTAGCACATTATAGTTTCAGAATAGGATTTATGTTTATTCGCACGTTTGCATACGCTTGCTTATTCATATTATAGTTAGCCCTTTATAGTCAGCCCTTAACAGTGGCCACACATGGCGAACATGTGTGCGAGCATGCTCGTGTCGTTTGACGCAGACGGTGAGTGGCTCATATGTGATTTTGTTGTGGTAGCGTAAAGCTTGAAACACATTTGAAACGACGGGCTACAGACCACAGCTGTCAAGTTATTTTAACACGTACTCTTATGTAGTTAATTATTTTGGCGACGACACGGTAACACTGCGACTAGCCAAAAATGTAGCTGTGGCCAGATTGGATCTATTTATTTTTTTCTAGCGACAGATAACATTCTTCCTCTTCTTTTATGTCAAACTCAAACAAATCCATGTGTCAAAAAAATCACGTCGCCGTCGACAAGGCGTTTAGGTTATGTAGATAAAAAAGATGGATAGCAAAGACATGGATGATGCAATTGAAATACTTACGACTTAGATTTTTATATTTGTTTTACTTAAATTTATTTATATTTTACTTGTATGTATGTACATACATATACATATAGGCGCATATTCATAGTCATATTTAGTTCACAACTAAGTCGAAACTATCCTAAATTACAACTAAAGCTATTCATAGTCGCCTTAGTTTCGACCTTTCTTGCTAAGTACCAACTTAAAATTTAGATTCGGTTGCAGCTGCAATTAAGTCGTAACTAGAAAGAAGTATTTTATTAAATTAAGGGGAAAAAAGACGAAGTATGTAAAAATTAAGTTGGCAGAGCGTGATTTTGATAATATTGAATGATATCCAATTGAAATTTACAAAGAGCGATCCATTTGAATCGGAAGATGAAATTAAATGCGGATTAAAATTCGAATAAGGCTACATCACAATTTTATAATTGGAATGATTTACATATATAAATGCTCAAATAATAAGGGCCGGTTACTCAATGTCTGGTTAACACTAATCTGCGGTTAAACATCGTTATCGACGTTTTCGACTCCATGCATATAACACGGTGTCGGTAACGTCGATAACGATGTTTAACCGGGGAGTAGTGTCAACCAGGCTTTGAGCAACCGGCCCTAAGTCAGTTTCAATCTTGTTCTTTTAAAGCAAATTAGTGCATAACATTTAGATATGTGTTTGTATGTTTCACAGCATGATTTTGATAAACATTGACTTTACATAATTGCGGTAGTTCTGGCTATTTCACACAATTAACAAGAAACTTATACCTTATTCTTTTGCATAAACATGCAATGAAAGTAAAAATTACATAAATGGATGATCAAACTTGACATTATTTAATAAAAATGTAATTTTACCAAAATATCGTAAAGAAAAATCGATAAATTTTTACACTCATTTTGCAATATCTAAAACTAAGTTAAAACTTCTCAGTAGAAGTCTGAAATGCGACTATAAATAGAAGTGAATTTTAAGTTGGTACTTAAATTTAAGTTGCAACTTTATTAGTTTCGACTTAGTGGCTGGACTATGAATACGCGCCATAGTAATTTAGCCTCATTTATCAAAAATTCATTTAACGCGCATGACTTGGATAAGGGTTTGCACTACGCCAAGCTTAAGTCGGAGTAAATGACATGAAAAATCGTAGCAGGAAATAAAGTTCCGTAGTAGATTTTTTATAGGTCGCTCGTTGACAGGAGAACGTCATAATCCAAAGAGTCATTTTTTTTTAGTTAAGTATGCAAAATGGCTGGCGATCCTTACTTTGTATTTGACGAAAAATCCGTTACGCTATGCTCCAATTGTTTCCCTTTAACTATGAACCTTAAACTCTACATTCTCTCTTTAGCCAAGGTAAAGAACCAAATGGATTTTTAATGACAGAGTTATCATCTAATATTTCAAGCAAGTGTTGCATATTTTAGCGAAATAGTGGAGAAAGCTATCTTTAAAATGGCGTTTCAACTATTATTAACGTGGAGAAATTACGAAAGAATACCTTTAAGGGGCATATTTATGTTTAGATATAGTATGTGCTACATAAAAATACAAGTTAATCTAATATTATTTATATCTACCTTAAAAATTACCTGAATTCATCACTTCGTGTTTTTGTTTAAAAAAAAAAATCAATTATATTTTATGCTTTTCTTTTTTTAGTTTAGATAAGTACTGCAAAAGGCGTACTTTATTGTTTTGGAATTAAAAACGTTACAGGTCGTAGGTAAATCGGAGTAGCGTAGTAAATTTAAAATTTTCTCTAAAACCGTAGTAAATTCAGACGATCGTAGGAACATCCTAACCCTGGCTCGGATGCATTTATCCGCGATGTGCACACTCCCTGCAAAAAACGGCTGACCATATCGGAAACAAACTATCGATTGTAGGCTCGCCTACATATGTACATACATACACACATCAAAGGAAATTTTACTTCATTGTTAGGGTCTGATTATGCATACTTCGCATAACTTCGCACAACCATTTGTACCAGTGCACTAAAAGTGTAACTTAAGGAAATGTGAAGCAAAATCTAAACTCAACAGATCGCTAAGTTTTTAAAAGTTCTGCTAATTTCTGGGTAATGGAATACGTACAAAATACATGCAAAGTACATACGAAATTACTCTTTGAAGTTTATGCGAAGTTGTGCGAAGTTATGCGAAGTATGCATAATCAGACCATTAGCTGTTGTGAAAAATAAAGAAGAAGTCGGTGAATTTAAAGAAAGAATTCATCAAAATCCGTATATTCTATTTGTATATAAAAAAATGAGCAAAAAAACCTTTTTTAACGCTATGTGGATAGAGAAGAAAACATTTTAGGCCAGTGCGCTTATGCCGACTATGGAGTCAGTGACTATAGTGCTGAAATACAGTGCAACGCCAACGTGGGACTCCAGCAGAACCTAGGAATGGAGGTAGAAAGACCAAACCGCGCTGAGGCATATGTTTTTAGCGACGAAAATTCAGACCCCGGCGAAAAATAAGAAGAATTGTCTGAGCTCTGTGGCTCTGAAAAAACTTGCGAAATTAAGTTAATCAGGGCTGTCATGGAATTCAAGTCGGTTTTGCATTTTGTCGGAATTACAAACCAATTTTGGTTTTATTTGGTGTCATGAAACCGGATTGGTTTTGCTCTTTTCGAACATAAACAAAAACGATGTTCGAATCAGCTGTCTTGCACATTTGTGTGTATGGCGATAATTTGAATGTATATTTTTTTGACACAATTTTATAAAATTGAATTGTTTTCATTAATTAAAAAAAAAAATAAGTGAGCGCAAAATGACATCCGCAGTTGTCGCATTTCTCTTATTGGAAGAAGAAAGTTCCGAGAAAGTTAAAAGAAAAATTTTGAGAGATTGCAGCAATCCACTTGAGCTGCCTGAGACAGCGTAAGTAGATTGGTTTTTAATGTGCGTTTATAAATATTTATAGCGTACTTGCAGTTTCATAGCATATTATCGCCTAAACAAAGAGGCTTTCCGAATGGTGCTTGACACCATTGAAGGGCACTTGACACGTTCGAAAGTTCCACCAGTGCTGCAGTTAGCACCTTCGTTGCGATTTTTAGCTGAAGGATCCTATCAAAGATCAGTCGGGAACGACTCTAGCATAAGTCTAGCTAGAAGCACGGTGTCAACGATTTTAGATGATGTGCTTAAGGTTATGGAGCGGTTCATTTGCCCTCAGTGGGTGAAACTAGAAATGGACGGCACCGAAAAACGCAGATCAAGAGACTATT
>NW_023458800.1:0-18835 GCF_013731165.1 Rhagoletis pomonella | reverse complement strand
TTATCGATATCAACGTTTGTAAAATTCACCAAATAAATACATTTTAAAACAGTACAATATACAAAAGTCGTGCATTGTGTTAATCTCGTCATTTTGCCATTGCTCAAAGGCCGCCTAATATTTCAATAATTAAATTTTATATATTTTTGCAATTTATATTTAAATGGATTTTGTCAGAGAATGAGCTATACCTTCACAAAAAAGCAAGAGAAAAATTTTTGGATTAAAAGAACATTGCGAATATGGTAATAATATCACTGGATGATTTATAATGCGGGTCAGTACATACATACATGTTGGTAAATGGTTGTTGTTGTTGTTGTTATAGCGGTTAATAAGCCCCACTCGGGCCGGTTCATCCGTCAACGTTGGCGACTGTTTCAGCAAAGGGGAGGCCCAGGAAGTGTGTGACTTCCACAGGGTATGTCCATAAGGACAGGGGCGTCAGCTGGGTGGGGTTCTCAGGGCATGTGAAGAGGTGCCGAGAGTCATGTGGCGACTCTCCATATGCCGGGTATTGGTTGGGCACATCCAGTGTTGCCATTATTTGTTTTCAAAAAGCACCAAAAACTTGGAAAAAAAGCGTTCTACTACAATAAAAGCACCAAATTTTTTTGAATCAAGGGATGCTTTATTCATAACATAATACCGAAGTACTGCACATTAAAACTAGTATATCTCGAGAAAGTAAATTTGAATCGCATCAAACGAAAATCATACCCTTATTAGAAATGAGCAAATAATTTGATGTTTTATTTATCAAATCAAACCTCAAATATCGCTAAAAACCGTGCTTTGGCACTTTGAGGTTAGGATATCTCAAAATTCTAGTGCTAGAGCAATTGTGAGGCCAGATTTGGATTCAGCACCAAGAAACGCTATGTTTTAATCAGGTGAAAAAAAAAACAAAATTTGTACAAATAATTAGGAAAGAAAAAAGGAAATACTTAACTTACTTGCGTCCTAGCATTTACAACGCGAATAGAATTTAACAAGGTGGGTTTGACACTTCAGCTTTTTATCAATCATGGTTGTATTTTAGTCCATTTAAATTTGTAGATTCTTGTAAATTCAGTGCTGCCACAGCCTTAAATATTTCAAATTATTTCAGGTTTTAACTATCTCGAAGTAATTTTAGTTCAGAAAAAAGAGCTAAAAAAGGTACTTGGCACTAAATAATTTTTATTGGCGTTATAATTTTCAAAAAGCACTAAATCTAGTGCTTAAAGCACCAAGTTGGCAACTATGGGCACATCGTCATTAATCAAGAACGATAGAATACAAGATTGCGCATTCCCGCAGAATGGCATTTGTGGCAACGGGTAAACAAAGAATATGGTGAAGAACAATGAGTTGAGAGTTGTAAATTTGCAGTGAGAAAACGTGTTTTCTTCACGATTCACCAGTTTCTCAAGTCATCTTTGAATAGAGCAAATTAAGCACAACTTTAACAAAAAATATACAACCACTCTTGAAATGTGTTCAAAAGAATAGGTTTTATTAATTAACTATTTATAATTTTTGTGTTTGTATTGCAGGTGCCGTAAAAGTGATAATAAAAAAAATGAAAAAAACTGCATTTGGTGGCTTTACCCCAACGGCTGCTGCAATTCAACACACGACACGACATTTTTATACAGTTTTTATTACAAATAAAACGTTTTTTACTTTAGAACGCACGAATTACTTCGATTTTCACTTGAAAGTACACAATACGTTTGCAATTCGTCTCCTTTTGTTTCTAAACAAAAAGTTTGTTTACGTATTGCCATAAACGTCAAAGTCGGCAAAATTAAAGTAGCGGTTCTCAGGTATGACCCTGCCAGTAATTGGAAGAGGATTTTATCGCCTATCTCCCGGATGTCACTTCTTCGTCACTATGGGCCCTGTCACACGGTCAGTATTTATTGACGTGATCCATGGTGGAATAATAACAAGGTGTTGTCGGTAGCGACGTGTTTGTTGTAATTTTGACAAGATCGGCATGCTTATTTTCAGTGCTGCCGATCTTAATTTTTATGCTACTATTCGTTAGGAAATAGTATCTAAAATGTTCCATTTTAGTAATTCGTTTTATCGCGATTTTTAAAGAACTTGGTGTTTTCAGATGGATATTAGTATTTAAAATTGGTGGATTTGTATGTTTTTTGTCCTCAAAATGTAAAAAATAAAAGATATCGTGGTTATCAATGGAAAAAGACGTACACAAAAATCGTATGGAAAGGCGATTTTTATATTAAATAACTTTTGCTGCATTGTCATAATACTGAGCCAATTGGACTACTGATACACCTGAATAGAGTGACTGCATGGTTAAATTAGGAATTCGCTTATATTATCGATATTTATCTGTTTTAATCTATTTTAAAAATCATTTACACTCTAATAGGAAATTTCCTTGTTTTACCGCCTTTACTTTTTTAAAGTTACAATATATGTCCAAGCTGTGTGGAGCTGCCGATACAAACATATATTCAGGCTTATAAGCCTGTAATTATACATTTTTCTACATTTAATTTGAAATAGTATGCACCAACGGATTAAAAGTAGTAAATAACTAATATCTTTTCTACTACTTTAAAATGCGTTACCGGAATAGACCGGCCGAAAAAGTGAGGTTAAGTAACTGACAACACCTTGTTATTATTCCACCATGGACGTGATCCAAGTATCGCGATATTTATTGACGGTGTAGCATGCAGTATTGATGGATCGTGATCCATATCGCAAAACTCCTAAAAATTTTGAAATCTGGATCACGGATCGCAATACCGTCAATAAATATTGAACGTGTAGCACTTTCAAAACGCGATCCATACATTTCGTCAGTACATCTTTTACTCTCATAATGCGAACATCGGCTCTGCCTTCACCCTCGGGGCTTAAAATCTTTCAAAACAAATAGAACAAATTTTAATTAACATTGGAAACTTTAAAATAATTGTGGAATGCATTATCTGTAAATTATACGTACAAAATAAAAATATTTTCTTGCGTCATAATAAGCGTTCAGCACAAAAATTATGCAAATACTGACGCGATAAATATTGAACATGTAGCATTCGTGCGCGATCCATTAATCCATCAATATGGATCGCGATCCAAATATCGTGATAATTACTGACCGTGTGACAGAGCCCTATTGGAAGTTATCAAAGCGATAGTAACTCATTTCACAAAAACAAAAAACATTTCTGTCGCTCTTCTATCTTCTGAAGAGGAGCTCGGACGAATTTTACTCTTTGAAGTTTTAAAAATTAACAAGGCAAATCTTGAAAGTTTAATCAAGTAAAATTATATTTTTGTTTTCAAAATTTTTTTATTTTTCAGTTAACGTGCAAGCAATCATATTCGAATAACAAATAATAAAATTACGTTTAGATTTTAAACAGATGCGTTATTCGATTTATTATGTCAATGCCTTTTTACCATACATTTTGGAACTGCTTTTTAAAATGTTTAGTTGGAATTTCATAAAATATAAGTGCGTTTGAGCTAGCAATCTAAGCCGAAAGCAGGATGAATATGGCGTAAGTAACTCTGCGGCTTTGGTTGCAAGCTCAGAGGTACCCCAAATTTCCTATTAAGTTTTATATAAAAATCGGCCATGATTTTCACAGAAATGTCGTGTCGAATTAGTAACTTCCGCAATAGAAAATGCTGGCAGGGGAGTTAAGCCTGCTGCAATATTGTGGTGCGGGTCTCCCGAGGCAGACAAAGTTCTGTCTCGTCCACGTCCGGTGGTTGTGTGCCCAGAACGGCATTCACAGGGCGGGAGTCTACATAACTCGAGACTGATTCCCTGTGAATGCCGCTCAGGGCCTGTCGGTAGGCTGAGGGGTCCAGAGGTTATTTAATGAACCTCTGGACTTCGTCCGGCAGTTCGTAGAGATGCCCCCTGACGTGCCTTGGCGAGGGCTCTTCTGCAAGCAGCTGTTTGCTGGGATGGCCACGTCTGTGGCTCCCCACAAGGAACTGCTTGCAGAGCATTATGTTATGCTCCTTGAATGGGAGCATCTGGGCCTCGTCGTGTAGGTGGTGTTGGGGCGTCATCAGGAGGCATCCGGTCGCTGTTCGTAGTGCCGTGTTTTGGCAGGTCTGTAGCTTCATCCACTGCGTCCTGCTAGTCCCAGGCGACCACACGGGCGCTGCATAGTTTAGAACCGGCCGCCCAATTGCCTTGTATGTTACCAACAACGTTTCTTTATCTTTGCCCCAAGTGGTGCCGGCCAGCGACTTGAGGACATTGTTGCGGCTCTGTACTTGGTTGGCAATTGCGGTTGTATGCGCAGAGAAGGAGAGCAGACTGTCGAAGGTAACTCCGAGACTTTTCGGGTTATTCACCGTCGGTATTGTTACGCCATCAACGTGAATACCCAGTTGCAGTCTGACCTCCTTCGTCCAGGTGGAGAATAGGGTTGCCGAGGATTTCGCAGGGGATAGGGCAAGGCTGCTTGCAGTAAAGAAGCGAGAAAGTTCTTCAAGATAACCGTTTACTTTCGTGCACAAGCCAGCAATTTCATTCCCAAATGCCATGATCGAACAATCGTCAGCATAAGAGACAATATTGATACCGTCTGGTGGTTGAGAGGCTTAGAGATGTAATAATTAAACAGTAGCGGGGACAGGACACCACCCTGTGGTATCCCCTGTTTAATTTTACTTGGCTTGCTGGTTTTGTCTCTGAAAATTACTGACGAATGTTGACGACTCAGGTAATTCGCCGACCACCGTTTGAATCCCTGTGGGCGAGAGGAGGCCTCTATGTCTTCTAGCAGCGTTGGTTGACTGAGAGTGCCGAACGACTTGGACAGGTTCAACGCTACTATAAGAGTAATCTCACAGGGGCGGTTTCGGTTAAGGCCACGAGTTATCTGAGTGTTTATAGCGTTAATACCATGTTCTGACCGACATCGAAAACATGTTTTCGTTGGTAAAACTGGTTTTTGACCTAAAACTTGAGTTTTCGTCCATGTAAAACCTGTCAAACGAAAACTAGTTTTCGCTGAAAATCACTTGAAAACTCACGATCCACTCATTCCAATCGGTGTCTGCACTAGTTTTTTTCGATTATTTATCGATGTGGAAGTCATATTTTATCATCTTTAATACGCCATTTCGGATTTATTGTTAATTGGCTGGCAAAAGTAAAATTAGAATGAAAGTAAGAGGTTGCTAATGAAAAGAAAATGAAGGAAAAGCACTTTGGTTTTGTTTTTGTGGAGCAAAACTGTAATCAGAGGATGTAAGAAATGTCAACGAAAACACTGACAGCCAGTGTGAACAGCCTTCAGTCCACAATCCCAAAACATGTTTTAAAAGTGTTTTCGTTGTCGGTCAGAACATGGTATAAGTGCTGTTGTTGTACTATGCACTTTACAGAACCCATGCTGATGCTTCGCTAGGGTCAGGTGGCTCGTGAAATACGGAGTAGCAAGGCCTCTAGTGTCTTCGCTACCGGGGAAAGTAAGGTTATCGGGCGATAAGACTCTCCATTGTTGGCTGGTTTCCCCGGTTTGAGCAGTGCGACCACTCTCCCCATCTTCGATATGTCTGGAATGGCGGGAGTGGCCATAGACCGTTAGGTACGCTACTCCCACAGGACCCAAATTTTTCAGAATCAACATGCATATTCCGTCGGGTCCAATGGCTTTGGAGGCTTTCACCTTCCCGATGGCTACCTTTACCTCACCGCTGGTGAAAACAAGAGGCGCACTTGGTTCTGGCATTTTGTGCAGCCTTCTGGTCAATAGACGTTTGGCTTTATCTACCGGAGGATGCAGAGTAAACTGCCAGCTAAAATAGCTCGCGCATCGCTCCGGGTCCGACAAAGCGTGGTCACCAAAGTCTATTTCGACTCTGTCGTCACGCTTCGTCGGGTTGGACAACGACCTCACGGTTGACCAAAGCTTACTCACACCAGGGGCGAAGTTGCAGGTGGTCAAATGCTCTTCCCAGTTCTTCTGCTTATGTACATTCACAAGTGGCCGAATCTCCGAATTGAGATCCCTGATACGGGGATTTCCGGGATTGGCCTAACGAAGGTTGTCACACTCATTGGTTAGAACAGCCGCTGCAGCAGGAAAGTTCGGACGTGGATCCTTAATACATCCTGCTGGGATGAAGCGAGCTGCAGCAGCAGTGACAACGATGCGGAATTTACGTTCACCTATGTGGACGTCGGTTGATATGGGTAGTGCAGTGAAGGCGCTTTCAGTAACATCCGCGAAGCTTTTCCAGTCAGCTTTGGAAAAACTGACATAGGTCCGGTGATTCGCGGAAGCACACTCGGCAGGTGTATCAATCGAGATAACTATGGGCAGATGATCTGATGCTAGGGTTAGCATAGGTCGCCATGATACGCTGTTGATCAGACCAGCGCTGACAATTGTTAGATCTGGCGAGCTGCAGCAGCTGCCCATAATCCTGGTGGGTGGGTCGTCGTTCATTGTGCAGAATGTCGAGTCGTCTATCTGCTCAGCCAGATGTATTCCCCTACAATCATTTGACAGGCTTGAGTGCCAAAGATCGTGGTGCGCGTTAAAGTCGTCAACTACCATACGGTTTTCACCTCTGAGTAGCGCACCTATTTCAGGGCAATATTCCGCCGGGCAGCTGGTGACAGGGGCATGTATACGTTAAATATTTCGAGCTCAACGTCGCCTGACCGGATAGCAATACCCTGACATTCTAGGATGGTATCCCTGCGGTCGATGTCTGCTTCAAAAAGACGATACTGCACGGTGTGGTGCGTGATGAACGCTAAACCTCCACCATTGTCTCGCTCGCGATCTCGACGGTGCACGTTTTATCCGGCGCAATTGAACAAGGTTGAATTGCCGTGCAACTTCGTCTCTTGGACCCCAGCTATTAATATTCCATGCCTTCCCATAAAGACAGTTATCTCCTCGATCTGGACTGACAAACCGAGCAGATTGTTGAAGGGACTAGGAGTTGCCGGCGGTGGTGTGGGCTATTGTGTTAGTGTGTGTATCTCTTGTTGTGTTGTGTTGGGGTGTAGGTGTGTTGGTTGCGTGCTGCAAGGGCGGGTGGTGGTTTGCCGTGGAGGCGGTCCGGTTCACACAGCATGGGGCCACGAACGACGTGGTCCATTGCCGGTGCGTACGTAGCCGCGAGCAGTTGCGAAGGTGACTCTACCCGTCACAGGCATTGAACCTGGCCGAGGTGGAGTTTGTGTGCAGTCGTATCTGGCATACGCAGCAGGTGTAAGTTTCTGGCCCTGGGTTGGACTCAAGGCCAGCCCTGAGCAGAAGGGTACGGAGCAGATGTAGCCCTAGAATAGAGCAACGTTTGACGGATTTCGCTGACCTAACCGGGGTTAGATCGCCGAAATAACAGCCCTTGTTAGGGTAAAACCCGAGTAATTCCGGTACGTAGAACCGGCTGTCGTGGGAATGTGTAAATGGTCCTATGAATTTGTTGAATGAGTAGATGTTTTTTCAGGGTTTCATTTAGAATAAAATGTTTAACGATATATGTCGCTGTATCGAGTTTTGTTCTCTTAAATATCGAAAGAATCGAGTAGGGCGAATATCGACACTTGTGAACTTTCAATTATAGTGGCCATACACGACGAACATGTGCGCGCGCATGCTTACTTTGCGGTGCATGTTCATCGTTTGTGGGGCGGTTCAGGAGCATACTCCCCAAAAATCAAAAACTTCTGATTTTCAGTGAGCATGCTCGTCGTTTGTTGCGTGTTTTGCGAACATTGCATTGGAAATAAAAGCAACAATCTCATTTTGTATTGATGCTTGCATAGAAATACAAATTTGGTGGAGTAAATCGATACATTGATGTTTCGATGCATCAGAAAAACTAACATCGATGCTAAAATACATTGCCAGAAAAACATCGATATATCGATGGTTTCCGATGTTTCAAAATTTGTTAAGCTTTGGTTTCCCCGAAAAGTGGTGCCGTCATATTACGACTGTATCATACCGAACGCCATTCTTAATGCTAATAGCGGTACCGCTTTTACGTAAAGCTAAATGGATTTAACGTAACTTTTCGCTTTTATGTTGTATAGGCATTCATTGCTTCTCACAAAGTTTATTAGGACTTCATCCTTGTTAAGGATTCCACTTAACCAATTAATAACATTGCTCACTCTGGCAGCACAATCTTTGCATATTCTTTCATTTATCTTCGTACTAATTGCTTTCAGCAGTTTAAATACCGAATTTACTCCAACTGTGCTGTGAATATGAAATTTTGTTGTAATTGAATTTGAAAACGGTTTAGCTCTCTTATGTACACATGTATATATACACCTACTTCAGGTGGCCGTTTTTCAGTTTTTTCCTTTGACACAGCATCTTCGGTCTTAAGGAAAGTTCGCGAATATATTGTATTTTGCCATACTATGTTACGCAATCAAATATTGGTTTAATTGTATGCTGCTGCGTATATGCTGCTTTAGATTGATTTTCAATCATAATAAATTGCCGATCTACAGTCCACAAAATACTTTGGTCCCTCGAACCGGATCAGTGGCTTGGAATCTACTAAAAACTATTCAACTGAAGGGCGTGGAATTACTGCAGTTCATTACACACATTCACGGCTAACATATCATCATGAGTGACGGCGAGGGCAGTACGGGCGAGGGCTCCTTAAAAAGCAAGTCCACACCATCACAATCTCGGCTCGCAGCACAGCCCCTGCCATCACATTCACCAACACGAGTGGTGGCATCAATACACGGTCAACATCACCAATGAATCAACTACCAGCGGAGCTGTTATTTAAAGTGGCATCTCAGAAATCTCGGCTCAACTCAATGAGTGATCTTTTAGATCAACTTCCCAGTGACACGAACGGTACAACTCTGTGTGATGTGCAAGTGTGGGCGACGCAACTGGAGGAATTGCACAAAGCGTTTACAAAAGATCACTCAGTAGCTGAAGTTACATGGCCAGCTTCTATGGCAGATCACGAGTACTTCTCTAAATCCTATCAAACGACGGAGTGTAAACTTTATATGGCAGCGAAACTCAAACTGGGGCGTTTACGGGAAACGCTTACACCATTAGCAAGCTCATCACCTTCACCGCGTGTTGTCAACAACGATACACGGTTCACTAAACTTCCAGACATTCAATTGCAAAAATTCAGCGGAGAATATGCAAAGTGGCCAGAGTTTAAAGGTCAAACTTGAGAGCTTAATAAAATCTGATCAGCGCCTAAGGGAACAAGACAAATTCCATTACCTTAGGAGCTGCTGCACAGGACCTGCAACTCAACTCATTGCAGCTCTTCCATTCACCGACGAATCTATGGGAGTAGCATGGGATCTTCTCACAAATCGCTACGAAAACAAACGGCACATCATTCAAGAATATTTAGACAAATTGATTAACATCCAACCGGCGCTTCCAAAGCATGCAGCTTCTCTAAACAAAGTTCTAACCACGGTTACTGAAGTCACTAAGGCTCTTCAACTTCTCGGGGCGGGTCACAACATGTGGGAATGCTTTCTGGTAGACTTGGTTCAGCGGAACCTCGACAGGTCATCCCGTGAGGGCTGGGAGAATTCCCTGGGAGCATCAACCACATATCCATGTCTCAAGGATATTGAGTCTTTTCTCACCGCAAGAGTAAGAACTCTTGAACGAGTTGAAGCGGCTTCATCATCTACGAAGTCAGCGATGACTCCTAAATCAAAAACTACGGTTGCAGCACACCAAGTGATTCAGCAAGTACCTCATCAAAAACAACAGCGGTCTTGTGACATGTGCAAGGAGAATCATTTCATTGTAATGTGTCCGTGCATTGGACAAAACATCACGCAGACAGGTGGTCATTACGAAATCATTATGCTACAACTGCCTTGGGCCACATTCAGCCCGGGCATGCAGGTCCAGCCAACTTTGCAAAGAGTGCAACGGTAAGCATCACACCATGTTGCATGACCCAACGCGGCCACCTCCATCCACGGTTTCAACATCCGGACAGTCACCACAATGAAGGTACGCCCCCTTCGTCGAGTTATCAACCTGTCACGAGAAAGCACGGGACAGTGTAATTTTGACTTCTTCGGCACCCACATCCTCTGAACAGTCTGGCATTAGATCAACTTCTATGAAGGCAAATACATCAAATGGCACAGTACCCGGCACAACATCGAAGGAAAATTCGGTGGTTCCAGCAAACCAAGTTACATTGCTTGCGACTGCATTAGCTCACGTCAAGTCGCCAGTAGTAAGTCACACAGTTAGGTTGCTCATTGACACAGGCTCTCAACTATCGTTTGTCACGGAACAAATTGTGAAAAGTCTACGGCTTCCAAGACAGCAATCCAACGTTAGCATCTTAGGAATTGGAGGCCAAAAGGCATTAAAAACAAGGGGACGTGTCTCTGTCACTTTGTCATCTATGCACAAAAATGTGAGTGTCAAAATTGACGCTCATGTATTGAGGACTATCACGGACCCTTTGCCATCAGCTGAAGTGCATGACATAGAATGGCCTCATCTCAGCAATTTGCAATTGGCTGACCCTGACTTCAGATTATCAAGAACCATCGACAACCTCATCGGAGCGGATCATTACGGTCAAATCATCATGCCCAATGCTCATGCTCAAGCACACGTCTGCGAGCCCGGTGGCCCAATTATCAATCTTCGGGTGGTTGGTGCTTTGGTCCTGTTACTTCCACAGACGTACAACCATTCAAAGCCCACCAGGTGACATCGAAACCTGAGAATGAACAACTCCAGGAGCTGATTACCATCATCAGAACACACCAGAAGAAGATGAATGTGAAGCACATTTTAAAACGACGCACTTACGAGATCCGCAAGGGAGATATATTGTTAGGCTTCCTTTGAAATTACCCTCAGAAAACCTGGGCCAGTCCCTTGACATCGCTCAACGGTGCCTTCATCGGACAGTCGCAAGATTGCAGAGCAACAGTGATTACAAACTACTCTATGACCAATTCATGAGTGAGTATGAACGTCTTGGCCACATGGTGAGGGCACCTAATCTTGCAACACCATGGTCACCTCACTATTATCTGCCCCACCATGGCGTGCTAAAACCAGAAAGTCCCACCACCAAAATGAGGGTGGTTTTCAACGGCTCCAGTCCATCATCTTCTGGGCTTTCGCTCAATGACATCATGCACACCGGACCAAATTTGCTTCTCAATATCGCCGATGTCCTCATTTGGATACGGCTTCATCGGTACATTTTCGCAACGGACATCACTAAAATGTATCGGCAGATTAAAGTACATCAAGACGATTGGGATCTTCAGCGGATTTTGTGGATAAATGAACATCTCGAAGGTACCTTATCAACTAACCACAGTGACTTACGGCATAAAATCAGCACCATTTTTAGCTGTACGGGCACTCCTGCAACTCGCTGAAGATGAAGGACACAGGTTTCCTTTGGCTGTCTCATCAATTACCCACGGGCGGTATGTTGACGACATCTTTGGTGGGGCCGACACTATCAAAGAACTACACAAAAAGGCGTTCCAGTTGAAAGAGCTATGTCACGCGGGCGGATTCCCACTTGCAAAGTGGCACTCTAACAACATCGAATTAATGCAAGCGATACTTTCAAAAAATGATTTATCCGACCTAGTTATACTTGACGATTGTGCAACAAAAATACTTGGATTAAGGTGGCATCCTTGAGAGACAGCTTTAAATTCACATGCCATCCTGCTACTCGGCACAAATCAATCACGAAGAGACACATATTATCTGAAGTGGCTCAGATATTCGACCCACTCGGCTTCATTTCACCGGTCATTATCACTGCTAAAATCTTTCTACAAGAGCTATGGCTACATAAAGTAGGTTGGGATGATACACTTTCATCACAACTCTCATCAAGGTGGTTTAGCATCAGAGAAGAACTTAGCAGTCTGGCGAACATTTCAATTCCACGGTGGCTACGTACAGATTAAAGTTCAACCGCTACCATCCACGGATTTTCGGATGCTTCTCAAATAGTAATGGCGGCTGCAGTATATATTACCGTCAATTCACCCTCCACAGGCTAGGTGACGTCACTAATCTGCGCAAAGACGAAGGTAGCACCTCTTAAACGGCTGACCATTCCAAGGATAGAACTAACGGCAGCGCTGATACTTACACAACTCACAAAATATGTCCTAGCTACGGTTCAGTTGGACATAGAAAAAATTCATTTGTGGACGGATTCGGAAGTAGTTCTCACGTGGGTCAAATCTCATCCTTCCCGGTGGAAAGATTCTGTTAGGAACAGAGTCTCTCAAACTCAAGAGATTCTACCAAGTGCGCATTGGCAGCATGTTCCCGGGTCACAAAATCCGGCGGATTGTGCATCACGGGGGATCACCACATCACAGTTATTACACCATCCTCTCTGGTGGAGAGGACCAACTTGGTTGCGAGAGGACCTCTCTTTATGGCCTTCTCAATCAGCAGGCTCAGACGCAGAAAGCTTACAAGAGGCTCGCCCTGGCGTAGCATCCATGATTGCGGCTGCAAAACCTGATTACCCTTGGGATTTAATTCACAGGTATTCTTCACTAACTCAATTAATGCGTATTACTGCTCTTTGTTTTAGAATTCTTCGTCGATTACGAGGAAAATTATCTAATTGTCCAGTGACAAACATCACCGCGGTAGATCTTGAACAGGCCAAACGCTTTTGGATTCAAGAAACTCAAAGGGTGTACTTCTCAGCAGAGTTGAAAACTCTTAGAAGCGATTCAACATTTCACGGCAATCATCCATTCAATCGACTTACTGCATTTATAGACACTCACGGTATCATCAGAGTCGGAGGTAGACTAAGAAACTCCAACCTTAATTATTCAGAAAAACACCCGGCTATTCTTCCTCATCATTCTCAACTCTCGTCACTTATCATCGGCTTTTCGCACCAGCGCACCTTCCACGGCGGCACACAGCTAACTGTGGCTCACCTCAGACAGCAATATTGGATCATCGGAGAGCGGGCGCCTGTCAAGTCCCATGTGTTGCGTTGTGTTGTGTGTGCTCGTCAAAGGGGGATCCGTGCTCAGCAATTGATGGGCCAACTACCTCTTTCGCGAGTTACACCTTCGCGACCATTTGCGCACACTGGAGTGGACTACGCCGGACCAATAAATGTCAAAAGTTGGAAGGGTAGAGGATCCAAATCATACAAAAGCTGGATTTGTGTGTTTGTGTGCTTTTCAACCTCGGCGGTTCATCTTGAAGCGGTCACCGACTATTCATCAAATGGCTTTATAGCAGCTCAAGGCCACTAGAAGCCATAAGTGATGATCCTGAAGACGTGTCAGCTCTCACGCCCGGACATTTTCTCATCGGTAACGCTCTCACCACTTTACCAGAACCATCACTGACATACCTATCAACCACAAGGCTACAGCGGTGGCATCATATCCAACAAAGGGTGCAACAATTCTGGTCTCAGTGGTCTACTCACTATTTACAACGCCTTCAATCAATCTCAAAATGGTATCATCCTAACAACGACATTAAAATTGGATCGATTGTACTGCTAACTGATGAGCGATTGCCGCCGTGCAAGTGGCCTCTAGCAAAGGTAATAGATCTCCACCCTGGAAAACACAACCTTACTCGGATAGTTACAATCAAGACGGCAACAACAACTTTAACCCGACCAATATCTAAATTGCCAGTGCTTCCAGTTCCTTTCAATGAAGAGCATCGCCACAACGGTTGTGCTGGCGGGCGGAAATGTTAAGGATTCCACTTAACCAATTAATAACATTGCTCACTCTGGCATCACAATCTTTGCATATTCTTTCATTTATCTTCGTACTAATTGCTCTCAGCAGCTTAAATACCGAATTTACTCCAACTGTGCTGTGAATATGAAATTTTGTTGTAATTGAATTTGAAAACGGTTTAGCTTTCTTATGTACACATGTATATATACACCTACTTCAGGTGACCGTTGTTCAGTTTTTTCCTTTGACACAGCATCTTCGGTGGCATGCGGTCTTAAGGAAAGTTCGCGAATATATTGTATTTTGCCATACTACATTAAAAATAAAGATTCATTTCGTTACGCAATCAAATATTGGTTTAATTGTATGCTGCTGCGTATATGCTGCTTTAGATTGATTTTCAATCATAATAAATTGCCGATCTACAGTCCACAACAATCCTCTTCGGCCATCCATGCACTTTCCACTTTATTATTCAAAATTCATAGAAATGTTTATTTATTGCTTTTATTTTGGTCAAAAGAATTGTAAAAAAATTTTCTAATACACCGCTAAAATATGACGTTGCTATAAAACGTTGATAAATAGTTGTACACCATCACTTTTGCCGTCAGAAATATTACGGTGCCGTCAAATTACATTACGGTGTGTATTGCCCTCATCTTAGTTGACATCTTGCAATATTTACATGGCAACGTTTTTGGCAACGTAAAGTTGCGACCGCTCTTTTATGTTACCACTTTCGAGGAAACCAAAGCTTTAGGTTGTAGTCACATTAAGGGCTGGTTACTTAATGTAGAAGCTCCGGTTAAATACAACGACTGCTTTATCGATCGCATGTTATTTGTATGATGTCGAAAACGTCGCTATTGATGTTTAACCGGCATGTAGTGATAACCAGACATTGAACAACCGGCCCTTAAAGGAAATTTTAATACTTTTCAATTCCGACTCTCTGTAATTCAATTAGGAAAGTACTTAGGCTGCGTTTCTCCAAACTCATTTAAGTGGAAATTAACTTCAATTAAATTTTTTATTTAATTATCATTTAAATTATTTTCAGTTTCAATAAGCTTTTTATTTAAGTGAATAAAAAGTGGTTGTAAAACAAACTTGGCCAGCGAAAGATTTCATTTGTACTGAGAGCTTTTGAAAGCTTTGGCACGCTGTGTTGTAAGCTGGGCTGGTGTACAAGTAAGCAGCAGATACACAAAATTGCGGTGTGTGTATATTGGTCAGCTAATTAAACGTGTAACAACTCTGAGTGTGGTTATTCTGATTTAATTTTTATTTAAGAGCATATGTCACTTAAATCAATATTAAAAACAAATTAAAATAGATTGGTGAAACTCAAAATTCGAAAATTAAAGTAATTTTCACTTAAATGAATCTGGTGAAACGCAGCCTTACATATGGATGTATTTCCCTGTATTTATTTACAATTCCTTTACCCTTCCTATAAATAGAATAAAAATGCATGCCGTCGAAAGTTCGCTGAGCCTTAAGTTCCAAGGCCCAATTTCGTTGAAATTTCAACGGGAACCAGGCCTTTTTTTAATGATTAAGTAAGCAGTTTTAATATCGAAAGATAAGAGTAAACTCGGAATTTCTGAATGCTCTCCAAAAAAATAAGTACTAAAATTCATTGTCAGACAAAAATTTTAGGAGCACAATGGGTAGGTTGAATTCAAGTCTGAGTCACACTTAAGTCGATGTTAAAATATCGCTGAAACTTGCATCGATGTATCGTCAATTTAGCGATTTAAACTTGATATACAGTTCAATGCGAGCGTGAGCGTGAACGTTCGCAAAGGCAAAGAATTCCATTTGTATTCTTATGGACGCTCACACACATCTGTCAAAACTTGCCGCTCACATGCGAATGCTTTGAGTGTGAGCTCGAAAAAAAGGCATATTATGCATTTTAAATTAGTTTTTAATTTTAATTATCTATCTTTTCATATCTCAACTATAGCAAAAAGTTGAGTAATAACGAAGATATTGGTCAAAATAAAAAGTTCACGCTCACGCTCGCATTGAACTGTATATCAAGTGTTAGGAAATTGTAAACATCGATGGCAAACATTGAATTTTGAACCGATATTATCGATGTTTCAAAAATATCGATGCATCGTTTGAATCCCATGCTCGCAGCCCTGCAAGAACCCTGCAAAAATCACGACTACTCCATGCATGCGTGTAAAGAGTACTCCCTAAGGACCAAAGAGTACTCCAAAATTAACCGCAATTCATATAAAAAATATGGTCCAATTAACATTGCGATGTCCTAGGGCAGGACCATATACTCCATCCCTGCATTACATCAGAGTAGCACAAAACTACTCCAACATATTAACAATGGGCATTGTTGTTATATTTTTTCGTTTGTACCCGCTTTTGTTCTTCACTTCTCAAATGCTTTTTCGAAATTAATAAAAACCAAGACAAAAATTAAAAATTACATGTTGCCTCTGACGGTATTCGAACCCGAACATGCTGGGAGCTAAGAACTAACAGCGAGCATCTCTACACGTTCAGCTACAGCCAGACATGCAAATGTGCTTTCAAATGCTCAACTTCAATCACGTTTCGTTAAAACACGAGCAGTGATCGGATAACAAACAACAAGCTGGCGCAGAGACACGAGTTGGTCCGCTACAGCATGACAGAGGAACACTTTTGTAAGTACTCCAATTTACCACAAACAGACTACATGGTCCAACGATTTTTGCAGGGAAGCCTGACCTATGATTATCGGTTAAATTATTGGGAAAACTGACTATAACTTTTCGTCAGTTTAGCGGTTAGTTTTGTATGGGCTTGGGGAAAAAAGTGACCACTTCTCTGGGCGTGTGATAGTGCATCGCTTTCTTGCACACACACGGGCGCATTTGCCTTACAGTAGGTTCATTCCTTATCTTTTTGGACTAAAATCTGAAAAGTGTCAAAATGCCAGAGCGTAAGCAAAATGCGCTCACTAAAAGAGAATAACAGGAAAAGTAAAGGAACGCAAAAAATCAAATTTTTAGTCCAAAGAATGGCAACAACAAAACTAACGTCAAATAAGAACAGAAATATATGTACAAAACACATTCACACAAGCACAAGCACAATAAACACTTGCTATATCAATTATTTTTTGCCTTCTTCCAATTTCAATTCATTTCTTTTACTTTTTAGATTATTCTCACTTTTAGCGTATTCTTTAATTTCCGTTAATTTAAATTCAGTTGAGTTTGACACTTTTCAGGATTTTGCCAGAAAAAATTCTTCTGACTAAATCTGACTACTTCGGACTGATGAGAGTCACTCTCACTGAATGTTGCTCTCTCATTTTTGCTGTCATTTCCGAGTTAAGGAACGCTTTTTGGACTAAATCTGACTACTTCGGACTTTTTCTGACTATTTCTGGGAGATAAGGAACGCTCCTAGTATGTTCACTCGCTCACACATGTCATCTAGCTGGTGATGTACAAGTGAGTTTAGCGATGAAACTATTGGGAAAATATCGCGATAATCAGGGCTGTCATGGAATCCAATTGTTGTCGGAATTGGATTTGAAAACGACAAAAAAATTATTTTGGTGTCATGAAATCCAATGTTATCGGTTTTATGTTCAAATCGGAATTAGTGTCGATTTTAGGTGTCACAGAAATCAATAATATCGATTTTGCTATCGGAAACAAACCAAGCAGCTAACAGCTCTTGGATTTCATTTGTTTATTAGTTTTTCTTACTTCCAGTTAGACATTTTATAAAAATGTGAGTAAAAGAAGGTTTATTTTATAAAAATAATAATTAATGTATTCATATTTTTATTCATAACTAGGGGAAAGCATAAAAATGCAACTCAAAACAGCATTATCGTGGAATTTATGGAGAAATATCCAGATATTGCGAGAGGCTTTACAAAGCGGGATAAACCAACTGTTGATGCCCTTTGGCAACAGTTTAGTTGAGTCGCTGAACAGTGCAGGTCCACCACAAAAGGATACCAATGGATGGAAAAAAGTAAAGCATAATTGGTGCTATAAATTAAATCGTGCCTTAAACTTACACTGTTTTTTATATACATATGTATAGACGTGGACGGAGTAGAAAAGTGACATAAAAAGAAAGCTCGCACAAAACAAAAGCGAGTCTCGAGCAACTGGTGGAGGACCCTTTTCTAAGCACCAACTAACGCAAACGGAAGAGACAATAGTGCGACAGATAAACTGGGAAGCGTTTGAAACAATTTCTCGATGAAGACAATGAGAGAAAGCTCGAAATAAATGAAAAATTGAACGAGCTAATTAAGATTGAAAAAGAAAACGACAGTAGCCTCAGACGAGTGTATAGAGCCATAAAAAAAAGCAACGAATCTGTCGCGATTGCAGTAATTGAGCTCAAGGATGAATTTGTCCGTATTAATACAGGTGTTTTGCGAGCGATACAGGAAAAAAACGAAATAAAAGAAAAGCAACTCGAGCTCGAACTCCTAAAGTTTGATTACGAAAAACAGAAAGAAAAGTAATTTCCCTTTTAAAAAATGTCAAAAAAGTGTTGGTTGTGGTCGTTATAGTACCTAAAAATGTGCCTTATTTTATTGTTATAAATAGTTATATATAAGTTTTATATAAGTTTTACAAAAATGTATTTACTTATTAAATGAATTTTTGTTTTGTTTTAATGAATATATATGCGTGTTTTTTAAATAAATAAATGTGTTTTTTATTTTTTAATAAATAAATATTTGAATTTTTATTCAGTTGGTTTGCTATAAACTGTTGGCTATTTCATCCCTCATCCTTTTACCTTCACTTTGCAGTGTTGCGTTCGGTGGAGATTCAACATTTTCATCAGTATCATTTGATGGTAAAGTAATACTGTCGTCGTTATATTCCACGTTGTAGTTTCTGCAGATATTGTGCAGCGCACAGCAAACATTTATAATTTTCACCACTTTTTCTGGCCGATAGTGCAAGGTGATCAATAAGCAGCGAAATCGGCTTTTCAGCACTCCTATTGTTCGCTCCTCAATATTTCGAGCGATGAATGGGCCAAATTGAACTTATATTCTTTGGAGTTGTAGCGTGGATCTCTGTATGGTGTTAATAAAAAAGG
>NW_023458799.1:109079-116140 GCF_013731165.1 Rhagoletis pomonella | reverse complement strand
ATAGGCAACTCCTTTAAGTGCTGTCAAAGGCGGCTTTAAAGTCGACAAATAGGTGGTGAGTGTCGATCCTTTTCTCGCGAGTCTTTTCCAAGATTTGGCGTATTGTGAATACCTGGTCTATGGTGGATTTTCCAGGCCTAAAGCCACACTGATAAGGCCCAATCAATTCATTGACGGTGGGCTTAAGTCTTTCACACAGTACGCTCGATAAGACCTTGGCCCCCTATGCCTAGAAGGCTGATCCCGCTGTAGTTGGCGCGAATGGCGGGGTCACCTTTCTTGTGGATTGGGCACAACACACTTAAATTCCAGTCGTCGGGCATGCGTTCATCTGACCATATTCTGCACAAGAGTTGATGCATGCACCTTATCAACTCCTCGCCGCCGTACTTGAATAGCTCAGCTGGCAGGCTGTCAGCTCCAGCGGCTTTGTTGTTTTTCAGCCGCGTTATTGCTATACGTACCTCGTCATAGTCAGGCGGTGGAACGTCGACTCCGTCATCATCGACTGCGGGCTCGGGTTCTTCTTCTCCACAACTTTCCGTGCTGCTTCCATTTAGTAGGGCGGAAAAGTGTTCCCTCCATAATTTAAGTACGCTCTGGATATCAGTTACTAGGTCGCCATTATTGTTCTTACAGGAGTACGCCCCGGTCTTTAAACCTTCCGTAAGTCGCCTAACACTTTGGTAAAATTTTCGGACATTCGTCCTGTCGTCTAGCATTTCAAGCTCTTCGCACTCACGTATTTCGGCCTCTCTCTTCTTATTGCGGAAAATACGTCTCGCTTCCGTCTTCAGATCCCTATAGCGGTTCCACATAGCGCGCGTTGCGGCCGATCGCAGCGTGGCCCTGTAGGCGGCATCTTTTTTGTCTGCAACTTCCTGACACTCCTCATCGTACCAGTTGTTCTTTCGGGTTCGCTGAAATCCGACTACTTCTTCGGCGGCGGTACTTATTGAGCGGGAAATGTGGTTCCACTGCTCGCATATGTCGGTTTGCTGAAGGGTGCTCTCTGAGAGCAGGTGTGAGAGTCGAGTAGCGAAAACGCTGGCTGTCTGTTGTGATTTCAGCTTTTCTACGGTAAGCTTTCCTTGCATATTTAGGCGCACATTTTTTGCTGCACAGAGACGGGTGCGTATCTTGGCTGCAACAAGATCAAGTGGTCCGAGTCGATGTTTGGGCCTCGGAGTGTGCATACGTCTAAAACACTGGAAGCGTGCCTTCCGTCCATCTCAACATGATCGATTTGGTTTCTCGGTTTTCGATCCGGAGACAGCCACGTAGCTTGATGGATCTTTTTATGCTTGAACCTAGTACTGCATACTACCATGTTTCGGGCCCCGGCGAAGTCGATCAGTCTCAATCCGTTGTCGGACGTTTCGTCGTGAAGGCTGAAGTTTCCGACGGTGGTTCCAAAGATCCCTTCCTTGCCCACCCTGGCATTGAAGTCGCCAAGCACGATTTTGATATCATGACGGGGGCAGCGGTCGTACGTGCGCTCCAAGCGCTCAGAGAAGAGATCATTGGATACCTCATCTTTCTCTTCCGTCGGGGCATGGGCGCAGATAAGCGAGATGTTGAAGAATCTCGCTTTGATACGGATTGTGGCTAGACGCTCGTCCACCGGGGTGAACGACAGTACTCGGCGACGGAGTCTCTCTCCCACCAAAAATCCAACTCCACATTTGCGCTCCTTTACATGGCAGCTTTAGTAGACGTCGCAAGGCCCCAGACATTGCTTGCCTTGCCCCGTCCAACGCATTTCTTGGATGGCTGTGATGTCAGCTTTTGTCCTTAAGAGGACATCAACCAGCCGGGCAGAGGCACCTTCCCCATTCAGTCTTCATCATAAGGGAGGGGGGGGGGGTCTCATCCGAGGCTTTGCCTTGCTTCTTCACTGGAAGTGGTTTTTACATGGCGGGTCCCAAGCTCAGCGCACAACCCATTGCTGGGACACTGGAAGTGGTTTTTACGTTTCGGATCCCAGCCACTAATACAAACATAGTACATGTTTATCCGTGCAAATCGCGTGCTGTAGTGTTGATGCAAATTCAACATTTGAAAGCACATGTGTGGCAGTAGCTGAGTGTGCAAAGATGCTTGCCACAATTTGTTGATATCCAGAGTTGGTCAGGGTTCGAATTCCACTGCAGGCAACATGTAAATAAAATTTTATTTATTTTTTTTGATTTTTATCTTGATTTTTCACTTCACGTATGCTTTTTCAGAAAAAACGCGGTCATTTTAATATGCGGGTAATTGAATTGAATATTTACGAATATACAGTACTTTCGTTGACGTTTATAGTAAGATCAATTACGTTTCTGAATGATTTTAATATTTTCCTCCGTCAGTATATTACTCACGTGTTTTTCTTTAAGGTGACAAACCCCTAGAAATGGGCTTGGCAATTGTGGGACTAAGGTTAGCAAAGCACGGATTTTATTGCAGATTTCGGCAGAATATCCCTTCGTTAACAGAATTTGCTCCACAACTTTTTCAATCAAAGAATCTTTTAGAAATGGGCGTGGAAATTTTAAAACTAAATTTCAAAAATTTAGATTTTATTGAGGATTTTGCCAGAATATCTATTTGGATTGAAAAAATTGTGGAACAAATGTTGTTAACGAAGGGATATTCTGCCGAAATCCGAAATAAAATTTGCGTTTGGTTAACTCTAGTCCTATAATTGCTACGCCCATTTCTAGGGGTTTGTCACCTTACAGAAAAATCTTGGCGCACAAATATTGTTTCTGGATTGGTTTTCTATCGGAATCCGTAATCAAATTTAAAGTTTTGCAAAAACCCGACTTTTAAAAATATCTCAGCATAAGTTTTCGAAAACAAATTACAAAAAATCGTTGACTCTCACAAAATAAACCAACTCGTCATAAAAACAACTATTTTAAAAATTGGTCTTGAAAAACGTTAATTTTTTGAACTATGTTTTTTTATAGGAATTAAATAAGGATTCCTCATCGATGTTGGTCTCCTTGGCGTGGGGATGAGGCTTAAGTGGTGGCATGGGGGCCCTTTAGGGGCTTCTATATCAGCACGAACTGAGAGGGAGGCTCCGCATGAGAACGTGTGTGAGACACGAGCTTACACAGTCTCCTATGTGGAGATTACCGCACCGACGATTACTCCTGCCCCTATCCCTCCTTATTTTCCTATCCCAACAACCCAACTCCTCCCCTAATCCAGGGTGTTACGCGACACCGTGCCCATTGGATGGTTTGCAGCCAGGAGGCTTAACAGACCGCCTGTATTTTAACGGCGCCTTCTTGAAACCGGGCCGCCTCAGGGAGTAACGGTGGCCTTACTGCGGCAAGGGGCGCTGTCGCAGTGTACCGTATGATTTCCCCACATACTACGCAGACCACTGCACTTGCTTGTCGAGCAGGTGGTCGTACGAACAAGATGAATCACAACGAAAACAAAAACCCAACAAAAACAAAAACAACAACACAAAAACTATTAAAAATTTCGTCTTCCCCAAATTGAGGAAAGAATGCGCACGCGCAAGCGCCATATGCGTCGCTTCGCTCCAGAAGGATCTCTTCCGGGCTGGATGTGGGGGACACTTCAAGCCGGCCCGTGACTACGGATATTATGGTGGGGCCTAGCACCAGCAAGGCTACAGGGATTGTGTTGGAAACGGCAAATCCATCTGCGGCTGTGGGTGCTGGGGGCCCATCAAACGCCGGCACGGCTACGAAGTCTACCACCACAAAAGCAGAGGCCTCACGGCTTGGCCAGAGTGCACTAAGGCGACAAGTGGTCACAAAACAAATTACCGGAGGCGTGGCAACAATGGAAACCATGGGCCACGCCACTCAGGAAACCAAGTATGAGCGGGGTATGTACGCTGAAAAGCTTAAGGCCGCGAGGACGCTAAAGAAGTACGACGGTGTCCCGTTGGATACGTTGCCCCAGAGCTCGAAGGAAGCGGTGGAAAGGGCGAAAGCTCTACTGCCCAACTTCCAGGTCAATCCTGGGGCTTCGGTGGAAAACCGGGTACCGCTGTCAAAACGACAAAGGTCGGTAGAGGAAAAACTTCCTGCGCTCAAGAGAGTTCGGGCACACTCCTGGATGGGCAGACCTAGCTTTACCGATGCTGCGAAGGAGCGAATCCTCATTGGGGGCTTGGACCGAGGCAACGAGCTCGGGTCCATACCGAAGGACCAGTGGAGGTGGGTGAAGGCAGCCTTGGCGAACGTCATTTTTGATATTGTGCTGGAGAACCCCGGAATCCCTCCAGCCTTTCAAAGACGCTGGTTGGTACCAGGGCCACGTAAAATGGTCGCCTGCGAGGATCCGAGATCCGTGGCGCTGTACCAGGCTGCCGTTGTAAGGATAGGCCCTGTCTACCCAAGGGCTAGGTTGGAGGTTGTAGACTGGAAGGCTATTCCAGTCAGACCAAGAGCAAAGGTTTGGGTACCGACGACACCTTCGGCACCAGACAGCATCTTAAAAATGCTTCAAATGATGAACCCAGCCCTTCCGATGAGAGATTGGAGGGTCACCCGAGTCGAGGACGCTGATGGCCCTTCAAGACTGGTAGTTTTGTCCCTAAACAAAGGGGTCACTCGAGCTCCTGGAGAAGCGGCAAGGCCGAGTATATTATAACCTTGACGAGGTCATAATAAGGGTCTATCGCGGGGACGTGCAGCGCGCCTTCAGTTCGGGTGCAGCAATGGACATTGACATTGAGATACCCTAATCGGAGCCGGAACCGGAGCTCTCCGACGCTGAGAGCAATGACTCCTCTCAATCAAACTACGCATCGAAAATGCGTAGGGTGTTTGAGGAGGAAGAACTGCTTTACAGCGACGGAGAGTGCGAGGCTGACGTAACCGTCGTAGCGATGGAGGGGGTGGCAGATACTCCATATGAGAGTACTGCAAATCAACCTCCGCAAATCTAAAGCAGCTTCGGCTGCTCTTCTATGTCGTCTGTCCAAAGGCGATGTTGAGGTGGCACTAATCCAGGAACCGTGGGTTTGCAACTCAAGGGTCTGCGGATTGAGTGCCACGGGCTTCGAGCTGTTCTCAGAGCGTGGTAAAGGTAAAACTATAGCCTGCATTTTGGCAAAAGCGGATTTAAATATCTTTCTTTTACCTAATTACAGTGATGGTGACGTCGCGACAACACTATTAGAGCTGGAGAGCACATCCATCGTGCTGGTTTCGGCATAAATGCCCTATGAATCGGAGCACCCTCCTCAAGCAACGGTGCGGAACTTGGTGACCAAGTTCGAAAACGGTCACATTTTGATTAGAAGCAATGCCAATGCCCACCACGTCCAGTGGGGCAGCTCAGACATAAACGATCGGGTGAGTCACTTTTCAACTACCTCCTAACAACAAACCTACTTATATGCAACAAAGGTAGAGAGCCTACCTTCGTTACTAAAAACCATGAGGAAGTACTAGACATAAATTTATGCAGTGAAAGCTTAACTGAGATGGTGGAGGGATGGCGGGTTCTAGATGAACACTCCTTCTCTGACCATCGCTAAATTGAAATAGTATTGTATTTCTCTCCAACTAGCCCAACATTACGCGAAAACTTATAAAACACAGATTGGAGCTATTATAAACAGCTACTTGAAGACAAGCTCTCTAGCTTAGCCCCTATAGAACCTGAATGTACCGAGGATCTAGAAAAAATTGTCAACGTATTTACCTCGACCTGCTCAGAGGCCCTATGTCAGGCGTGCCCTGACCCTAAGCCGCGGGGTAAATGTAAACCACACTGGTGGTCACGGGAGTTAGACCCGCTTCGCACAGCTTGCAGGAAGCAATTCAATAAGGCCAAAAGGCTTAGCTGTGAGCTCGAAGTACAAGCGGTTACTCCGGGCCTATAAAAAGCTCTAAGGGAAGCAAAGAGATCTTCCTGGAGATTTTTTTGTAGTGGCATCGAAGGTGCTCCAGATCTCCCAACCCGATAGGCTTCTTACAAAAGCACGATGGATCCTGGACCTCCACGGTAAAGGAAACCCTTGAGCTACTCACAGATACCCACTTTCCTGGGAACATAGTTGTATGGGAAAACTTCTCTTCTGTAACTTCTTCCTACGCAGTGAACATAGTTAATTAAGACACTGGATGTGTCTGCAAAATGGCTTCTAAGTATTTTCAATTCATCGATACCATCCGAGGAAGTTAGTCTTCCTGTCATTGAATATACCGAATTTAAATGTATACGTGTACAGGCTGGAAAGACTTATATTTATTTAGCTCTTTGCTACATTCCTCCTAATTCTGCTGTATTAGTATATATGCAGCTAGTTTCTTTACTTGAGACCGTAAATGCAATGCTTACGGCATCCGATTCTATGATTGTTTTGGGCGATTTAAATCTGCCACACATTTCATGGAACATCATTGACACCGATGTTGTACCAGTTTCATCTAGAGGTAGTTACAATGTATTTCTGGAGGAAATGACTGAACTTTGCCTCAAACAAATAAATATATGTCCAAATAAGTTCGGAAAGGTCTTGGATATCGTTTACGTTGATGATGTTCCGAAGGCCTCTATTAATCGGTGTGATCCCCTAGTTTTGCCGGAAGATGCATACCATCCTGCTCTTGAATTAAGCTACGAAATCATAAATGAAATACATAATAATAAGTCAAGTTCAAGTACTAGATATGTTTTTGCGAAAGCAAATTTCAGGAAAATTAACAAAGAACTTTCAAAGTTATCTTGGCCAGTATATATAGAGATGACGTGGAGCGCAGCGTTGAGCACTTTAATGATACTGTTTTCAATTTGTTTCGAAAGTATGTGCCAAAACGTAATATTGTTCATGAAGAACCAATACAATTATGGTTCACTAAAGAGCTTAAAAAATTGAAAACAAAAAGTCGCACTCTTTTAAACTTTATAAAAGAACGGGCTTACACAATGATTACCTAAGGTACTCAGTTTTGCGGCATAGCTACTTTGCATTAAATAAGAAATGTTATAATTCATATTTATGTAAAATTTTTAAGAATTTAATTAACAATCCTAAATCATTTTATGGTTTCGTAAATTCAAAGCGTAAGGCA
>NW_023458799.1:97842-109069 GCF_013731165.1 Rhagoletis pomonella | reverse complement strand
AAGATCCTTATGTTACAAAAGCTCTTTTTACCAGTTTAGTTAGACCTATACTAGAATACGGATCTATTGTTTGGAATCCCCGCTACCAAGTTCATTCAGAAAGGATTGAATCAATTCAAAAACAATTCCTGCTTTTTGCATTGCGTAATTTTAACTGGGATTCAGATTACAATCTCCCCCCTACACTCGCAAGCCGTAGAGAAATGCTAGGTATAATATTTATCGTAAAATTAATGACAGGCTTGATTAATAGCCCGGCCCTCCTGGCTGGGGTAAATTTTAATATTCCTTCTCGAGTGTCAAGACACTTTCGACCTCTATTTTTAAAGCCATGCAAAACTAATTTTGAACTAAACGAATCATTTCGTGATTTATGTCAGGATTTTAACTGTCATACCAGCATGGTTGCCGTATCGGACTCGATTTTTACTATAAAGAAAACTATTATTTCCACACTCAATAATACTATCTTTAGCATATCCAATCAGCTGATGAATTTGATTCTGTAGCTGAATAGTTTTTAGATCTCAACACTTAACAAACTCCTGTTTCCACTACTCGGCACCAAAAAACTTAAAAAAAAGGTTCCGTACGTCATGCGGACTGCGCCCCTCGTGTCGGTTGGGCGGGAATGGAAGATAAAAAGCCATTGGGATTAATTAATTAAAAAGGCCTGTTTCCAGTTTAATCACATACCGCTGGCATGGAGAAATGTAACGGTCGTCTTTATTCCAAAGGCCGGAAAGGCCTCACATACTAACCCAAAGGACCTTAGGCCCATCAGCCTTTCCTCCTTTGCTCTTAAGAAACTCGAAAGAATTGTTAGCAGCTTCCTTTCAGACACCATAGACAGTCGTCTACTGTCTGATAACCAACATGCGTACCGTAAAGGTAAATCGACGGGGACCGCACTTCATAGTCTGGTCGCCTATATCGAAAATTCCTTCAGCGTTAAGGACTTCTGTCTCGTAGCCTTCTTGGATATTGAAGGCGCTTTCAACAACGTACTTCCGGAGGCTATTACCGACGCCGCGGGGGCCCTAGGAGTAGACATCTCACTGGTGGAGTTAATGGGTCAGCTACTCTGCTGCAGAGTGGTGAGAGCGACGCTGGCAGCGTGCGAGGTGTCGAGGCTTGTGACGAGGGGCACTCCCCAAGGAGGTGGTCTTTCTCCACTTCTGTGGAACCTGACCGTCAACACGCTCTTGTGTTGAACAGATTGGGGGGAGGAAAAGTTGTTGCATACGCCGACGACATTGCAATCGCTTTCAGGGGAAAGTTTCCGCAAACGCTATGCGAGCTGATGCAGCGAACCCTTCGGGATGTATCCAAGTGTTCTACCCGCTGTGGCCTGAGCGTCAGCTCAAGCAAAGCGGAGCTCGTCCTCTTCACGAGAAGGTATAAAATGCCTTCCGTCACTCCACTGGAGCTAAACGGCATCCGGTTAAGTCTCTCTACAAAAGCTAAGAAGCTGTGCTGGAAGGATAATATGATTCAGCGTTATGATAAGGCTTCCGTTGGCCTCTTGTAAAAGGGCCATATGCAAGAGATAGGGCCTCAGTACCCGGATCTGTCGATGGATATTTATAGCAGATGTCAGACCAATCCTCCTGTATGGAGTGATCGTGTGGTGTCCTGCGTTAGATAAAGAGGTCAACCTCAGGCTTCTCACCAAGGTGCAAAGGTCCAGTATGATCTGCATAAGCGGAGCGCTCAGAACCACGCCAAACGATGCTCTGAACGCTACTTTGGATCTTCTGCCTCTGGATTTGGTAGGAAAGCAGATGGCAGCGCTCGCTGATCTTCGCTTAAGAGAGGCATCCCAATGGCAACCTGTAGCCCAGGGACACTCTTGTATATTAAATGAATTCTGCTTCATTCCGAACAGCACAGACCGCTTCGACATCGATTCCAGAAAGCAACTTCAGCACCAGAATTCCAAGCAGGAAGGAGTGGAAAGAAGATTTCAACACTCCATCCGATAGCATTAACATCTATACAGATGGTTCAAAACTCGAAGGCAAGGTAGGAGGCGGCGTTTTCTCACGAAACCCTCCTCTAAAAATCTCTTTTAGGTTACCGGACTACTGCTGAGTATTCCAAGCTGAAGTTTCAGCCATCATGGAAGCTGTTGAGAAGCCTGGAACCGAAATGATGGGAAGGGACATCTTCATTTTTAGTGATAGCCAGGCTGCAATCAAAGCTCTGAGCTTCTTCACGTTTCACTCAAAGATTGCGCTGGACTGCCGCCTATCTCTGCAGGAGATATCCAAGCAGAACAGACTTCACCTCATTTGGGTCCCTGGTCATAGGGACATAGAGGGAAACTGCATGGAAGAAGAACTTGCAAGGAAAGGCACGACCGGGCAGATTCTTCCTGGTAAAGAATGCATTGGTATGCCTTTTGCCACTTGCAAACTGCTATTTAGTGAATTTGTTTACAAACAAGCTGAAGAAAGATGGAGTCAAAGTACGACTTGTCGAATTTCCAGGAAGACTTGGCCTAAATGGGACCGGAGGCGGTCACTAAGAGGGATATATATCTAACGTCGTTGGGGCCCTAACCGGGCACTGCTTAATAGGTAAACATGCAGAAAGGCTCGGGGTGCCTTTTCGTAGATGTTGCAGAAGCTTCAAGGACGACGAAGAGGAGGAAACAGTCTTGCATCTCTTGCGTAAATGCCCTGCAATGTGCAGAAGCAGGCTACGTCATCTGAGTTCACCATTCTTGGCCGATCTTAGGGAGGTTTCAAATACCGATGCGAGGTGACTAATGAGATTCAACAGCGACACGAAGTGGTTCAATGGGGAGGATAATTGAACGGTGTCAACTGTGGTAACGCAATGGGCCTTCTATGTATGGCCTAAGTGTGCCGCTAGAGCGGTAGCCACCTCTACCTACCTACCTACCTAAATACGGATTACGATGGTGTAATTTTAAATCCCAAATTAACTGGTCTTTACTATGTAAATCAACTTCAGAAAGTTCAAATGTTAATAGCTAAGTTAGCTTTAGGAAAATCTTGACCCCTTTTCCTTAGCTTTGAAACGACGTTGACATGAAGTCTCTGCAATGAGCAGAACCCGAGATATAGCGATTTGAAAATGTACATGAATGGGCACAATCACGAAAAAATCCAAACTTTGACAGATCATATCTCCGAAAAAAACTTGAAAAAAATCTTTCCTCGAATACGTGTTAGCATATTTCATGAGATCATTTTTTTTTTACGAAATCCGTCCGCCTTAAAAAAGAATGGCTCATATACGAAAACCACACTCTATAAGTCAACCACCATGCCCTTGCTGGTATATGGCTCATAAGCATGGACAAATGAGGCGGCTCCCAATTGGAACAGAAGAGAAAGGACTGGCGTGCTATGTTGGAATCAGTCAAAATCGCTTAGGCGGTTATAGCACCAGGCAAGAAGAAGTTCCTATATTTAAATAGGTTTATTTTGCAAATTTGAACTATAACAGCCCTATAAAAAAATTCCTTTATTAGTGTAAATTAAACCCAGCATCATGCCATCAGTAAAACTTGCAAGTTTAGCTGTCATTTTCGCTCTCTCAATTTCCCCTACTTTGCTATTTTCTTGGATAATGTCTAAAATAACATACTTTGAGGTGCATCATTAGATTTCCTACCCATAAAAAGTACAGAAAATATATGTACGATCTACTACTTGTCAAATGCATGCAAAGCAATGGATTTTCGCTACGATCCTTTATCAATTATAATTATAAATAATTATTGGTCTCACCCGATGTAAGGCATATTTAACACAGCTCATCTTTGCACCCACAATCAACGTAGGCCACACTAGTTTAAACTGGAAAGTACATTAATATCAGGATCATCTAGTTCAGCCTAGACTTAACCGGTTGGTACAAACCTGCTTCGGAAAAACCAGTATATCCTAGGCTATACCGGTATATCCTATCGTATTTTGGTAGAACTGGTTTGGCTTAGGCAAAACTAGTTTAGCCGTAAGATCGGGTTTGGCCGGTACCATATACATACCTAGAATTTGGTGTGAACACCTGCCTGTCCACGATGCAACATGTCATGCTTGACATGTAGTAAAGACAAGTCGGCTTGTGAATATTCTGATTTAAGCTAGGCACTAACAGTGAAGAAATCCGTCTGATTTGTTCACGCAGCATTTCGCCACTAACGTCGCACAAATCAGATCGCACCAGTGCTTCCAATAATAGGGAAAAGAGGCTACATGTAGGGAAATTCAGCCTTAAATTTGCGATGTAGGGGAGAAAGGACAGATTTTCAATATTAACTTAAATGAAGGGAATTTCAAAATTCTGAATTTGTATCTTTTTTCGCAAAATTTTCTTTTCTGTTCTCATATAATTTCTTTTAATTGAATCGGTGAGTTCGACCACAGTACAAGTCCAAAATCAGTTTTTCGTTGTTGAGATCACGGGTGCAAACAGCTGTGCTACGTTAACGGCTAAGCATCTAATACAGTAAAATGAGAGAAAACCCGTGCGTGTCCGTGACTTGTACTGTTTTTGATCTCAACAATGAAAAACTGATTTTGGATTTGTACGTTTGTCGAACTTACAGATTCAATTATTAGTGAGTTGAAATTATTTCAATGAGTTAACGAATGTTAGCAAGTTAAATCTTCATATGTGCTTGAACACACACACTGAAGAGCAAGACTTTTAAATTATGGACTTTGTCTGCGTTTGAACGTATTCATTTTACCCAAGATTGCTTCATGCCATTTTTACCGCGAATTCATTTACATTTTTCCTCTGCGAGGTACAGTTTGCGCGATTATAGTTTTATAAATAGCACAAAATCAGAGTCTGAATAAAGGGCCGAAGGTTGTAAGTTGCTTGCTAATGTTGAAAATAAAATATGAATTTGCAAAATATTGTTTGTTTCATTTCGATGCATGAAAAAAATTATGTAGGGAAACTTGTAGGGAAAAATTATATTTGCGCAGGGAAAGTGGGGCTTTTCTTGAGATGCGGTAGGAATTTTTTCAAAAGTTTGTGGGCATCACTGGATCGGACTTGATCTTCGGCGAGCAAACATAAGCGATGAAGCGGATGATGCGGTTGCGCGTTTGGTTATTTATGCGTGAAAAACAAAAGAAAAAAGCATAAAACGAAAAAAAGGTACGGGCGAATTGTTTTTAAATAAAACAAAAAACAATAGGTATTATTCTTCAGTAGCTGCATTCTTTTGCAACCGAGCTACAAAAGAACACTCGCTTAAATACGCGCAAAGCAACAACACAAACTCCCCTATTTATCCGAGTTCAGCCAGGTTGGTTAAAAAATACGCGACCTGAAGGTTAGTGTTGTTAAGTGAAAAAACTTCCCTATTTCGAATTGTTAATGGGAAAATGGAGAGTGAAACTTTTTTCTTCATATACGTGACTTATATTTTAAATAAGTGTATATATTACAC
The DNA here is from genome assembly GCF_013731165.1 of Rhagoletis pomonella. Classification (NCBI taxonomy): domain Eukaryota; kingdom Metazoa; phylum Arthropoda; class Insecta; order Diptera; family Tephritidae; genus Rhagoletis; species Rhagoletis pomonella. Next base: position 103,626 of record NW_023458799.1, on the reverse strand, counting down.
AAATACCTCGCATAATTACTCAGGATCCCGTTAAAATAATCACATGTTTCTCGCCAGCTACCAACAGGGTTGCTTAAGTAGCTAAAAGGAAATTTTACCCGAGTAGAGCGTGCTCTTGTCGCTCGCTTACAAAAAAGTGCAGCTTATACACATTCGTACATACATATGTACCTGCAAACATCCATATTGTGGAAGATTAGTACGGTGTTTTAATGTTTATAATAAATAATTGATATTGCCTAATATGTTCCATGTCAAGATATGAATTTGTTTAATGTGAACATATGTAATTTATGTGCAACCCTGTTTTCATCTCGCTTTGCTTCGCTGTCTGCTTTCTCCGTTATTATTTGATGTATAAAATCGTAACTTTTCGCCAAACGGAACCCTTTTGCTTAAATTATATTGGACCACGCGTTCAAGCGGGAGTGAAAACTGAGGTAATGTATTTTTCCTTTATCTATATTTGTAGTCTTTTTAGAAATAAACGGCTAAATAGCAATAATAGCAAGTTCTACTCCAGCTCCCGCAGTATTGCTGCGTGTACACATATGTAAACATGTAAGTAGATGTATAACAGCGTAAGAAACAGGCTTACAATGCGTAAACGGAATAACTGTGTACTAGAGGTTTACGCCGACAGGCTTTGCGGCGGCGGCGTGGTTAACTTCAAAAAGAATCGGCGGCGGCGGCGACGCCGGCTCGTCAGGAAACGCCGGCGCTCCTGCGCATAAGGTAGAATCCAAAGGGCCATGAGGTTACTAATCTTATCATATCATCCCGTCAGATTTAAATTTAGATTACGTTACTTTATACTTGAATTAAAATGTTGAGTGTCTGCCACTTAAGGATGGGCGAACAGAAGGAAGTCTGAAATATATACATAATCTTTATGTTCTCTACAAATCCGTATGTACTATTTAAATTTAAAAAAAAGTAAAGTTACTGGGGTAGTTTATGTCGCTATCAATAAGTTCTTGCAGTAATCTTATGAAGCGTTATATTATACTACGGAATTGTTACGATTTTTTGTAGGTTTTATATTGAAAACAGGGTTTGGTCTACTTTTTTCCAACATTTTAACCCATCAACTCCCACCATAACGGGCTTTTTTGACTCACTGTTTAAAAAATAGCTTCTAGATAGTTAAAATATCCACTAAAATATTAAGCGCCAAAATTTTCTAGGGAGAACCGAACGCAAAGAAAAATAATAGTAATTTTACCAAAACGGGGGACTTTAACCTTTTTAAAATGTAATTTTCATTTCGTAAAATTGTGTTTTTATACGAGTAGTATTTAGTTCCTTCAAACGATGTATTTCAGTGTGCATACAACATGAAAATTTTGTACAAAACTCCTTAGACGCCGAACACCGCCGCCGCCGCCACCGCCGCGCTGATATTTTCGTAACTCGGAGGCTGCGCGTGAGAACTGACAAAAAACGGCGGCGAGGCTCGGCGGCGTATACCTCTACTGTGTACATCCAAAGCAAAAATTCTAACAATAATTATTATTAATCAATAATTATTATAATTTACTATTGTTAACTGAAAAAAAAATTATATTTAAAATAAAAAACTACACTTAATTTTCTAATATATTCTTCCAAAGCATATTCCATCGTTGAAAAGCCCTCAAGGTTCAATTCTTGGTCACGCAAGAGTCCTAAATTTTCAACAAAGTACCACAACTTGGGCACATATACATCTTCAGAGCCTGCTCCAGATTTCTCACTTTTTCGACTTTTTTGCAATTCCCGCCTGTAGCAGGCTCGTATGCCCTGATCCTTTTTTACAGTTTCTATCGTGGTAGTTCTGTCTACTTCCCTGTATTTCTCCATCAGATTTTCCAAGGTTTTTGTTTTTACTCCTAATCATATATGTAATACTTCTATATTGACAGTAAGCTAACTTCTCACTGTGCAAGCATTCCGAAATCAAAGTCTGGTACCGTTTCTGTGTATGAATAGGTTACGTGAGCGCCGTTTTTGTGTATGTGTTGTGTACATGTTTATTTATACCCTGCAAAGAATTTTGCGACTAATCTCACTGGTCGACGGCCAAAATTTACCAGAGACGCCGTTATGAAATTCGTATGTAAAATCACCCCCTGATTACGAAAATCAAGGTTATTTTTAATTTTATGGTACCGTTTTTGAGATATTTGCAATTTACCGTTTTTGCAAAAAAAAAAAAATTGGGTGCACTTAATGATATATATCTCAAGAACGAATTAAGCAATTCCAAAACGGTTTGAAGCTTTTAAAAGGTAATACAATTTTCTATAAGCTGCGCATACAACACTTTTTGCTAGGCCCTGTAGATTCAAAGATAACGAACAATCATTACCGATTTTTTCAATTTTTTTTGTAAAAATATAAAAAAAATTGTACTTTGCGGGGAAGGATCTCGAAAACCTTTTATTTTTTTGCAGATTTTTTTTTTTCTCCCTAAGCTCTGTTATATTACAAAAAAATAAGGTATCATCGAAGAAAATCGATGCAAAACTACGTAAGTTATAAGCGATCAAATAAAAATACCCAGGTTGCGCAATTTCAACGTATACCTCAAAACGTATGTATGGTATAAAGAAGATTGAAATATCTAGCTATGCTCTGTTTCTATTGAGTTAAAAGTTCAATTTATGAATGAAATTACCCATATTTTTAACTTTTTTTTTTAATTTATTTATGTTTATACTATATTCTAACAATCTTTATCTTAATTTGATTTTACTATATTGTCGAAATAATTATGTGTTCTACTTTGACGCTTATTCAGTTTAGGATCGGTTTCTCTTATGAGAAACCAGCAGTAATCACCCATCATTGCGACGTCCCAGAATCCTTGATATCGATTCTCAATTAATTTCATTTGCTGATGAAACCTTTCGCCATGTTCATCACTTGCGTCGCCAAGATTTGCCGGAAAAAAGCTCAAATGTGAGTAGAGAAAGTGAATTTTTAAAGACATATTTACGCCCATTTTCGCATAATTGTTGATTAGGTCGTTCACTATCTGCTCGTAGTTAGGGCTTCTGTGTCTACCGAGAAAAGAAGCAACGACCTTATTGTTGTTATTGTTGATCAACTTTCTTATTTGTGGTCCAACAAAAATACCTTCCTTTATCTTGGCTTGAGAAATATCTGGAAAAACTGTTTTCAAATAGTCGAATGCTTCGCCTTCTTTGTCCAAAGCCTTAACAAAGTTTTTAATGAGACCGAGCTTGATGTGTAAGGGTGGAAGTATGATTTTCTCTTTCTTGACAAGAGGGGTGTATTTGATGTTATCCACACCAACGGTAAACTCGACTCTTTCCGGCCAATCCTTTCTGACGTAGTGGTCCTTACGAGCTCGGCTATCCCACTTGCAGAGGAAGCAGCAGTGCTTGGTGTAGCCACTTTGTAGACCGCATAGCATTGCAACGACTTTGAGATCAGAACATATTTTCCAATCATGCTCTTCATATTTGATAAATTTGAGTATTTTTTGCATTTCCTCGTAGGTTTCCTTTGTATTTACTGCATGTGCAATCGGGATAGAAGGCTTTTTGTTACCAATATGCAATAATACAGCCTTCAAACTCAGTTTATTGCCGTCTATGAACAATCGCCACTCTTTTGAATCATATGTTTGACCAAACTCTTTGAATAAACCAGGGATGTCGTTGCAGTAGCATATACTGTCTTTCTTGGTATAGTGTTTGGAAAATGGTTCGTGGCGAGTTCTACTATATGTCACCTTAACATCGGATGACACAAATTTAAATTGTTGCATACGAGAAGTGTGGATCTCGGCCTTTTCCTTGGATAGTTCCAAATCTCTTATCCAATCATTAAGTTGTGCTTGTGACAGAACGTTTCTTTCGTTTTCCATGCGAAATTCAGTACAACTTGATCCCCCGCACTCAGATGTTACTGTTGACAATGGAACTGGATCCGCAACTGCCGTTGAATGTAGTACTGGTAATGTCACTGTAGGTACGCTAGCATAGGTTACTCCTCTTGATCTTCCAACGCCAAGTACTTTTGTTTGACAAATATAACACTCTATTGAATGGCAAGTAGGTTCTCTCCATATCATTGGTGTATCAAATTTTGTTTGTTGTCCTGATTCCCACTGAATCAATTCTACTCGACACGATGTACACAAAGTGTTCGGTGTCCATGGTTTTTCAGCATTTTTAGGCTCAATTCCAAAATACTTGGAGTATAAAGTTTTGATATGATCTGAGAACACTCGTCGTCGCCTTATGATAGTATATTGGCCACACATGAAACAGAACATATCTGGATCCTTATTACACTCAAATTCTCGCGTCCTTTTACTCATTTTATTTTTTTTAATAAATCACGGTTTTGAAATTAGACTTATGAACTGAACTATCTCCGGCGAGCCTTGAAGATGTTATGAAGTTTCAAAGCGCATTAACTCATATTTATACTCGGAACAAGAATAAAATTGAAAAAATCAAATCTTACCTAGACAGAAAGGTTTATAACAAGCCGGGAAAAGAAAATACTACCTGTTTTAGATGTAGGCTTTAGAAATTTTCTGTGTCTTATAATTTTGAAAATCTACCTGCATACTTACCCATAACTGACGGAAATACATGTTTATAACTACATGCCTACAGCAGGTTTCGAACCCAACCACTCTTCCTTTCGATGCAACCACTCTACCTACTATAATACAATTCGGGTATTAAAAGTACTATTTGATTTATTTAAAGAAAAAGTGTTATCATTGTTATGGTGTTATTCGTTTATCCGGATAATATCTCACTTGCACTTTATACCTTTAATATATGTATGTATGTATAGGTACATACATTGAAGTTGCGCAACCTGGGTATTTTTATTTGATCGCTTATAACTTACGTAGTTTTGCATCGATGTTCTTCGATGATAGCTTATTTTTTTTGTAATACAACAGAGCTTAGGGAGAAAAAAAAAATCTGCAAAAAAATAAAAGGTTTTCGAGATCCTTCCCCGCAAAGTACAATTTTTTTTATATTTTTACAAAAAAAATTGAAAAAATCGGTAATGATTGTTCGTTATCTTTGAATCTACAGGGCCTAGCAAAAAGTGTTGTATGCACAGTTTATAGAAAATTTTATTACCTTTTAAAAGCTTCAAACCGTTTTGGAATTGCTTAATTCGTTCTTGAGATATATATGATAAAGTGGACCCAATTTTTTTTTTTTTGCAAAAACGGTAAATTGCAAATATTTCAAAAACGATACCATAGAATTAAAAATAACCTTGATTTTCGGAATCAGGGGCTGATTTTACATAAGAATTTCATAACGGCGTTTCTGGTAAAGAGAAAAAGTTGAAATTTGTGGTCCAGTGTCTTTAAAGAGAGTATTCCTTGATTACTCTCAATCGGGTACAATTGGGCATTAATTAGTCACAACTTGTCTCATACGGGTATTATTGGAGAGCAATTAGTCTCGACTCATCCCTTACGGGTATTATTGGAGATCAATTAGTCCCCGACTCATCTCTCAAGGGTAATATTAACGATTGAATGATATGTACGCACTTAGTATTCGCTTAACAAAACCGAGAACCCCGGTTCGAATCGCAGCTGGCGCAAATTTTTATTTGTACTTTTTTAAAGTGACTAACCGCGTTTTATACCCGTTCGGGTATAAAGGGGAACAATTATTCTCTTTTAGGACATGCTCGAACAAAAGCTAACAGTTCATTCCATATAAGGAGATCAAAAGTGGTAGAAATCGCAAAGAAACATGCGACTAATACCACTTTTGATCTGTT
>NW_023458799.1:97518-97742 GCF_013731165.1 Rhagoletis pomonella | reverse complement strand
AAGGAACTAAATGAACAACAGTAGAATAAGCGAACGAAAGATAAAAACAAAAGCAAATTTAAACATTTAAAGCTTGAAATACATCCCTGCAAGAACGTGCTGACAAAATTACCACTACACTCACATTCGTTATGTCAGCACTGACCGACAGTTTACTTTTCAAATGTGTGCCATTGTGATTGCCAAAAAGAGACAATCGCATCCGATAATGCTAACTATATAAC
>NW_023458799.1:94665-97508 GCF_013731165.1 Rhagoletis pomonella | reverse complement strand
GAGAGAACCGATTTACTGAATTTATCAGTACTGACCGACAAATTACCAAACAACTGATTGTATCTGTAAAAATTTCGCAGAACAGCGAAGCCACGCGCATTCTTTGTGAAAACTCTGAAGCGAAAAGTTGATTTTATTTGGAAGCGGCATAGTAATCTAACTAAAAATCAAAGATAAGTGCAAAATGAAAAAAAGAGCTTTTCAAAACTCCCTAAATAAGGAAAAGATTATTTTCGAGTCCAATATTAAAAAATATAGGGAATTCGCAGAATGTGCGGGAAATGTGAAGAAAAGTGAATTCGCAAATAAAATAAAATATATTAATAGTGATTGTGCCGATAGTGAATTTCTCCTCAGGGGAGACGTCGCATCAGGCCCTGTACTGTCTGCGTCTACGGGTTCTGATTTTTCAATCAACTGTGATGGAGAAATTTTAGGGGGTGATCCAGTTGCACCATCTTTACCGTCTGGATCGTTGCGTGATCCATCTGATCTTGATCATGAATTAGAGTTTGATTCAGTCGAACTTGATCCTGAGCCGTTAGCTTCAGGATCTTTAGATAACTTAGGTTCTGAGTTTGAACAAAAAAGTGAAGAAATTAGGCTATGGGCCATTAGGAACAATGCATCTCAAAATGCATTAGACGATTTGCTTAAAACTTTGCGCAGAATAGGAGTTGAAGGTTTGCCGCTTTCGGCCAAAACTCTCCTAAATACAAGCAGACAAAAGGTTAGCGTTAAAAATATTCCCAATGGCGAGTTTTTATACATAGGTATACAGAAGTATTTTTTATCGAACTCATTCGAAAATATGGAAGAAGTCTTAATCGATGTAGGTATTGATGGCTTACAACTCTTTAAAAGTTCGAATCGAGTTTTGTGGCCCATACTTGGAGCTCTTTCAGACTTCCCTAATGTGAAACCATTTATGGCCGATTTTTGCTCAGAAGTGACGTTTTTGAGAGAAAACGGGGTTAAAGTTGGTCAAAACCAAACATTAAAAAAGTTTAATGTTCGTTTATTTTCTTGCGATTCTCCAGCTAGGGCGTATGTTACAGGTATTATGTCACATAATGGTAAAAATGGTTGCCCCAAATGTTGTCAGGAAGGATTGTATAGAGATAGACGGGTGTGTTTTTTGAAAACAGTTGGTCCACTTAGATCAGATATAACTTTTGAATTGAGAACTAATACCTCTCACCATGTTGCCGAATTTAAAGAAAAAAAGAGCGTTTTGGAAGAAGCAGGTTTTGGAATGGTATCCCAATTTCCTCTAGATTCTATGCATTTAGTCGATTTAGGAGTCACTAGAAAATTGCTGAAACTGCTTTTAAAAAAGGCTAATATAAAAAATATAAATCAAAAAATAAAACATGTTGCTCAATTTATTCCATCTGAATTCGGTCGTGTATCTAGAAGCCTTGATGAAATAAATCATTGGAAGTCCACTGAATTTAGGCAATTTTTGTTATACACAGGAATATTTCTTTTAAAAGATTGCATAAATAATGACTCATACTACCTTTTCTTGTTGTTGCATAGCGGTATAAGACTCCTATCAAGTGAGAAGTCGTGTAAGACAGAGGCCAACGTTGCCCAATCACTCTTAAATGATTTCGTAAATTATTTCGGTAGCATATATGGTGATGAGTTAGTTAGCTTCAATATCCACGGCTTGCTTCATTTGTCAGATTGTGTCAAACAGTTTGGCCCTTTAGATTCCTTTTCAGCGTACAGATTCGAAAACTATATGCAGTTCCTTAAAAAACTGGTTAACAAACCCAATCAAATTTTACAGCAAATATATTTAAGGCTCAATGAGAGACAAGGACTTAATTCTGATTTTAACAATACTTCGATTGGATCATTTCAGATAAATCCTCTTAAAGAAAAAGATTGTTTTTGTTTTAGTCCAAAAATTGGACCTTTGAAAGCTCTTAACATTATAAAGTCATCCGAGTCAGATAAAATTCATTGTAACGCTTTTCAGACAATAGAAAATTATTTTGAGGAACCTCTTCTTTCCGCCAGGGGTCTGGGAATAGTTTTCGCTAGTAATTTAAGTTCTGAAGTAGTTGAAGTTGCTATTGAAGACATTGACTATAAGTACTTTTGTATCCCTCACACTGGAAAATTTCTTCTGATTCCTCTCTTGCACAATTTGTTTCACGATTTTTCATACAATACCGCACATTCTGTTTGAATTAAATAAAACAAAAACATAAATTTAATAAAGTTATATAATTTTACATGAGCTTCAACGTTAGCAATCTTTTTGAAAGCTCCATCTTCCAAGACAGTCAGGAGCGAAATGGTAAGCGAAACCAATTTTCTTTGAGTTACAAACATGTTTGTAAATTTTTCTTGGCATAGATCTTGAATCAATAATTCAAAAGAGGTGCTACACGACCACAAATGCCAATCATATGCAGGCAACCACATCTTCACCAATGAGCCCAGAAATAGCTGAGGCACCTGCAGCATTCAATGAAGGTAATTTAAAATTTTCCGCTGAATTCAAGTTAATTAAATATTTTGTTTCATTTCAGAAATGATGGGAATGCTAAAGGAAATTTTAGAAAACCAAAAGGAGCTTGCAGCAAAGATGACGACGTTGGAAGCCAATGTGTGTAAATGTTTTTCATACTAAATAAATTTTTTAATTAATATGTCCTATATTTTAATAAATACCATAAAAATCCAGGTTCAAACTTATTTTAATATAATACTGTGAAAATTCGCTAAAAATTCTTATTAAAAAGTTTGAAATTTTGATGAAAATTTGCAGAATTATTCTAAACTTCGTACATAGTTTGAAATTTGGATTTTTATGGTATTTATTA
>NW_023458799.1:86597-94565 GCF_013731165.1 Rhagoletis pomonella | reverse complement strand
GATTTTTATGGTATTTATTAAAATATAGGGCATATTAATTAAAAAATGTATAACATTTATTTAGTACGAAAAACATATTCATATTCATATTCATATTTACATATTTCTAATAGCAAGTTATTATACACGCCAAGGTGGCCTTTATGGTAGAAGGGCAAGGTGCTCTGACCCACAACCAAGGAATCATCAGCGAACAAGTTGAACATATACAACAAAATGTAAGAAATAATTCTGAAAAATAAAAAAGTACATATACAGCTACGATCAAAGATATAGCACCAATATTCCAAATGATATTGTTTGCAACTTATGTTTATTTATTTATTTTCATTAATTTTCATTGCAAATATAATTCAATCTACTTTTAACATAAACCCCATAAATAAAAGTTTAAAAGCTGACACAAATTTCTCAAATTTTAATCCAACAAAAATTAATCGGTTGTAGATTGAATTATAATTGCAATGAAAATTATTGAAAATAAATAAATAAACATGAGTTGCAAACAATATCATTTGGAATTTTGGTGCTAAATTTTGGTGCTTTTTAACAGTACGTCAATAAATCGGAAATGCTTGCTTAAAACACTTTGTTGTGGGAATGCAAGGTCGCAATAAAGAACGTCCAGCGATCAGTCTGTCTGATGACTGGAGAAGATAAAGATGACGCGCTTGACGAAGTGGCAAGAATGCTGCCTTTGAATACCGTCGAATCTGTGTTCGAGATTGAGGGAAAACTCAAAGAACCTCAATTCGCGCAAGCTACGGTAAAAAATAATACGTATAATAAACTTTATAACTTCTATGTAATACTAATATATTTTTTCTGTATGGTTATTTTACACAGTCAACTTATTGCCATAAGCTTAAGGGGACTTCGCAGGATGTGGATGGCGTCATCCGAAACATTCTTACGGACAATCTCCTGGAGTAATTTAACTGGGACGGGAGGGGAGACAAACAATCTCTGGCGAAACTTACTTTATTTGAAAAACTATTGAGAGGTAAAAAAATTGCTAATAACAATAAGTCGAAGTAATTTTTAAATAAATTTTCTTTTTTATATAGGCGTTTTTCAATTGCAAGATGTGCGAAAGGTTGTGGAGAAGAGTCACCACCGAATGAAACAAAAAAAATATATGGAAAAGAAAAACAAGACAGAAAGGATAAATTAATAGTGATTTGTAATACAATTATTATTCAGTGACACAAACAAGTGACCACGTCTTGATTTTTTCAAATATTCGTATCGTTGTCGAGCTAATTTTTTTTTGTTACTTTTCTATAAAAATGCCGTCCAAGCTTTAACCAAAACCATATAAATCACCGTTCCAAACTTTATTTATTTATTTATACTTTTGGATTTTTTTTTGCTGACGGTGTTGTTCATTTCCTTCCATACAATGTCCTTTTATATAGAAGAAAATGAGCAAAAAAAAATCCAAAAATCAACGGTAAGCCCTAAGTACTTCAAACTTACATTTTAATATACTAATTGAATGGGCCACAAAACTGCATACTCAAAATCTATCTAAGAAGTCCAATTTGAAAGCTTTTTAAGAAATCTAATAAGAAAGCTTTAAATCGTTACCGAAGTTTGTTGACTTTTTTAATATTGCACAAAGTTTAACACTTGCATTTATACGGATTTTATTAAGCAATAAACTATAGCTTTTTAAAAATAAATATAATTAAATATCAACAAATTAAATATTTCGACTAGTCAATACGTAGCGCGTTTATAGCTTTGACATGGGATATATTTTCCTTTTTAATTATTTAAATGAATTGATTTTGCGTTTAGTATAGTTTTAAAGTGTTAAAATAAACACATACATGTACATATTTCATGAAAAAAATAAAACTATAATATTTGTTGAAGAACAAAAAAAAGTATCATTTGTGACGTGTTAATACATCAGCAATGACATTCGTCATATCTGATAGATTGTGACGGGCTAATACAACAACAATGACGATTGTCATGTATGATGGATTGTGACGGACTAAAACATAAACAATGACGTTTATCTTCCCTGATAAATTTGCAATCAGCGCTGACCCAATAAAATGAATGAGAGTGAGTAGTGAAGATATATGTTTGGCTTTTCGGAAATTTCAATGCGTTAGAGCAAGAGGAAAAATCACACGTATACATTTGTTTACATCAGTTTTCGCATAGTGCTCTTAAGAAACTGATATAAACTTTGTTCTACGTACTGACAAATTAATTTCATTTCTGATCGTCAGGTTAATGGTCAAATGGCTGACACTGTTCTTGCAGGGTCAGCTCTCATGAGCATATTGCGGTGTGTACAAGCACCCGTATGTCTCTACACCTGCATTTGCTGGTACACATGTTACATACCTACATGGATTAGGTATACATATCTAGGTACGCCTGTCGATTTGGATCGGCTTATCAATGAGAAAAACGATATGAGGAAAAATTAACACCACTTACATATGAACGTACAGCTCCAGCGTTGAAAGGCCTTCCACCGTGGTTGTTGTAGTCTCGCGATCATTTACCGCATTATGGCAGGTCGTTTACGATAAAATTTTTATTTTATTTCCGTGCCTTTTTTTTCTTGTGTTAATGATTCTACTATTCTTTTTTATGTATATGTATGTTTAAAAGCAAATACTTCTTCACTTAAAAAAACTTTAAGATTCTCGTTCTGGAATTCTATCAATTTTTTCAGGGCAGGATTCTGAGGAACTTCTTCCTCTGGTCCGCAGCTTTCAACTCAGGTTACGAGGTAGAGCACAAACCCATAGACAGAGTTCCGGGTTATGGATTTATATTTAGATGAAAAACTTGATATACTTCACTCCAGGCGGACATTTTTTTCCATCCACGCAGGCGTTTAGAAATGGCCAAGCCGATCCTTCTTTACTGGCGACAGATGTGGATACCTGGTATGGGTCGAAATGTATGGCAGGCCGGTTGGATTCTCTGGTTTCTACCAGGCGAACAGAATACTCTTGAACTGTGTTACTCCATCCTCTTCAGAGTTGGGTAAGGCGGATTTGTTCTGGCATAAGCGTGGATATATGTATAAACGCGTCGTGGTAGCAGATCTGCCAGCGTTGAATAAAATCAGTAAAAAGAGGCAGACTACCGCCGCGTGGGCGCTTATGAAGGACTGAATTCCAATAAAATTTTTTGTGGTTTATCTCTTTGGAAGTTTGGCTACCGTTGGCTGAGCATCGATGCGCAGTTAGCTGCAGAATCTTATCGGAAGCTATATGACATACATACTTATGTGCATACTAATGTAAAAATGCATATCGTCGATGTTTTTGCAAAACCGCTTATCACCCAATTGCAAAACCGCCTATCTTGCGGCACTCAAATTTTACAGGGGAGAGAAAAAACGGTTTATTCTTTGAAGGCATTGTCTTGATAGGAGGTATTTTCTCTAGCTATTATTTTACAAATCTGTTGTTTTAATAACGATTTACTGATTTTTATGCATAAATCTCGATGCCTGGAGTTCAGGGTTACCAAATCTCATTTTTGCCAAAACGGCGATTTAGGCGGTTTTGCAACTGGTCGAAGGGCGGTTTTGCAAAAACATCGACGATATGTACATATGTACGAACATACATACATGTTAGAGATCATTTCCCCTTTGCTCTCAGCATCCCTATTGCTGAAGCCATCTTTTGTCGCAGAGTGTATGTGACAAAGTTTTGGGACACAAGCTTGCATGGAGAGTAAAGCTCATACACTGAGGAAAATGAGACGACCATTACTAAACCAGATAATATGACAACATCCGGCGGAATATTAGCGGGAATCAGCTTCGAATGTCTTTGGCATGATAAGTGCCAATTTCTTTTCCCTGTAAATCTTCAAGTTTGTAATAGCAGTTCCCACGGATTCGACATTTCACAAATTGGGGTCCTAGTTTGGAATTGAAGTTTTGTGCAAACTCACTGAGCGCAAAGTTACGTCGGTACACTTCTTGCCCGGTGACAGGTAATAAGGTCAATGGAAATAAGGTCAATTGACTTTATTTCCCACCCTGGTGCGAAATAAAGTCAATTGACATTATTACCTTTTCAAAAGCGAAATAAAGTCAACAAAAATTTGGAAATAAAGTCATTGACGCTATTTCCTCATTCAAATGGAAATAGCGTCAACAATGCTTAAAGTGTGTCGATTCATAGAAAAAAATGTTGTTCTTGCAATAAACATTGCCCCGTAAGTGTTGTTTTTTAATAGATGAAAAAGGCTTTTGCCAAATCCTCAGTGTTGTGATATTAATCCACACACAATCATGAACTACCTCCAATTGATTCTATTAAAAAAAGAATATAAATTACGAATATGTAAAAACACGATGCGAAAAACTAAACGCCTGCGTACAGCTGGAATACGAGAAATATTTGAAGAAAGAGTGGAGAAATGATCCATAACATGCAAAACATTTTTCGTTTCTACAAAAATAAAGCGAACACTATTAAATTGAAGAAACAGTACATGTCCAAAAACCCCGGAGGAGCACTGAAAGAATTCTGTGTTTTAAATTAGCATATTTTGAACGAATTCGGAATGTTTAAGGTGGAAAAGAACCCAACCTTTCTATAAGGAAACAATTCTAGAAAAAGAATTTTCTTACACTGTATTTATGTCTCCGCCAGCAGTCATTTAAAAGCAGCTAAGGAGAACGACGACACTATTTATTAGATGGCACATTCAACGAGCCAATGTGCCAAAATGCGGGTATAAACAATTATTGATTATTTAATATCGAAACCGAGATCATATAAGTTAATGGATTGGTTTTCACACACTTTTGAAACACAAATTATATGCTTTTTTACTGCAGACAAGTTGTTGCCTCAAAACACAGCAGAAATCTTCCAATCAGGGCTGCCAACTCTCCTTAGTTTTGAGGTGCCATATTGAGGATAAAAAAAGTGCCAAAATGTGCCAAATAGAAAAATAAAAGTGCCAAAAAAGGTGTAATTCCTTTTAATCATTCAGATTTAGCAATAAAATAAAGCCTCATTTTCAAAACAAAAGTGCAATGATAAAATAAGATAAACCAGTTGAATAGCCTTTATAAATTAGAAAATTTTAGTTGAGAAAAAGAAGTGCACGCAAAGGATTTCACAAAAATGTATTGAAATGTTATTTTTTTTTACAAAAGTGCCATTTTGGCATTTTGTGCCAAATTGAAAAATTAAGTGCCATTTGAAATAAAATAGGAACAAATGGCACGGTTTGAGCCAAGTTGGCATCCCTGCTTCCAATAACTTACAAATATAAAAATGTGAAATATCGAGGGCTTGAATTCATTAATACCCTCTATCTGCAATTTGCACAAAAACTAATTTCTGATTTTAGAAACCATCTGGGACTTATTACCTGTCGTTATATAAGGTAGCATTAATATCACTGATGACAGTTAAAGCTTAGGTGGATTTTTATATCAGAATCTCATCTTTGTGAAAAGTGTGCAGATAGGGCGTATTATTGAATATAAGCCCTCGATGTTTAAAATATATAAAAATTTTATTTCAACGTATACAAAAAATTAATCTACCTGCGCTACAGCACGTCGGGAGACGGGGAGGGGTGGCCGGGGGGCCCGCGGCGTAGCGTGACGCGGTGTGCGCGCTGGTCGCGCGGGGTACGCGGGGCGCGAGCGCGACGCGCGCGGTGTGGCGCGCTGACGCGGCCCGCCGCGAAGCTAAGCAAATTTAATGTTTGAAAGAGAAATAATGTCAATTGATTTTATTTCGTTTTTAAAAAGGTAATAATGTCAATTGACTTTATTTCGCACCAAGGTGGGAAATAAAGTCAATTGACCTTATTTCCGTTGATCTTATTACCTGTCACCTTCTTGCCCTTCTTTGAAAGCAACTGATTTTGAGTGCAAGTTATACTGATCTCTATTGCGATGGTAGGCTTTTAGAATATTAGCTTGAATATCCTTTCGCAACAAGGCTAAGTTTTCTGTTCTAGAGATGGATGCAATAGGCTGCTCCAGCAGGGAGAACTCCTCCAATAGCTTATAGTCTGAACCATGAGTGATCATGTCCAGGCCAAACAAAGCTCTATATGGAGAACATCTTAAGGCACGGGTGTAAAGCAGATCTTAGCGCGCATGAAATGCTCGACAGATGTACGTCCCACTCAGTCTGATCGTTTTTCAGATAGGAGCGAATGGCGGCTAGAAGTGAGCGATTAACGGGTTCGGCGGCATTACTTTGCGGGGAATATAATGCAGTATATATGTGATTAATACCTAGCTCCGAAAGAAACGCATTAAAGTCGTTGGCTTTAAATTGGGTGCCATTATCACTGATAATGGTTTCCGGCACTCCAAAACTGTGAAAAATGCACTTTAAGAGGAACTCTTGAATCGCAACCGAGGTAAACTTCTTCAGAGGCTGCAACCAATGGTACTTACTAAAATGATCGAGAACTATCAGCAAGCCTACATGACCTTGCTTACTTCGCGGATATGGTCCAAGCAGATCAATATATAGCCTCTGAAATGGCCGACAAGTAGGGCTATGTCTTCCCATAGGCGGACGAATAATGATGTTAGGAGCTTTTGTTTGTTTGCAGATATCACATTGCCGTACAAACTCACGAACTTCTTTAGTTAATCCAGGCCAGAATAAATGGCGACGCAATTTTTCGATGGTATTTTGTATGCCTGCACGTGCGGACGTTAGCCTGTCATGTACTTGTCTAAGGGCATCATTTCTCAATCGCTCTGGAACCCATAATTTCCACGAAATATGCTGTTGTATCTTGTTGCCAACAGCGTGTTCGGTACGGATGTACAACAATTTGTCCACAATTTAAATATCGGGAAAACGCGAAACGCGCGGGAAACTAAACTTTATTTTAAGTGTTTGATATGAATCATCTAAAAAGGCATTCGAATAAAAATCTGTGATCTGCATCACGTCTAATTCGGAAATCTCGTTCTCGCATAGCCGGGATAACGTGTCCGGAACAATATGTTCCTTTCCATTTCGATGGGAAATAGAAAATTTAAATTGCTGCAACCGGAAAATCCAGGTAATGCTAGGCACTAACAGCGAACAAATCCGTCTGATTTGTTCGTGTTCGATGTAATTTTCTCGTTAGTGGCGTGGTGCGCAAACATATCAGACGGACTTGAAAAATTTCAAACTCTTCGGATTTGTTCTACCGTTAGCGGCGCAGTTCGCGAACATTAACCCATGTCGTCATATCATTTTAATTTTAACCCATTTCGTCATATAAGGGTATTTTGAACCATTAAAGTGAGCACATGGCGGGACATCGCGATTAAGCGATTTGTAGAGGATTTTTTTTTTTTTAAGTTTTGAAGGGAGAAGTGGAGATTTGGCAAAGTAAAAGTGAAAAATATAAAGGTAGGAACATATACATACGTAAGACTCCTATATTGGCAATAAGAGCTAGTACCGTCCGAAAAACATTGCAGTACAGTACAGATATAAAGACGTACAAAAGAAAAGGAACACACACCCCTACTAATCTTTAAAGAGAGTATTCCGAAAATACTCTCAATCGGGTACAATTGGGCATTAATTAGTCACACCTACTCTCATACGGGTATTATTGGAGATCAATTGGTCTCGACTCATCTCTTGCGGGTATAATTGGAGATCAGCTAGTCCCCGACTCATCTCTAACGGGTACTATTCACGTCTTAATGACATGTACGCACTTAGTCATTGAAATTTAATGTGCGGCGTTGGCACAGAGAGAGAATATTCGCTTAACAAATCTGATAACCCCGGTTCGAATCTCAGCTGGCGCAAATTTTAATTTTAATTTTTAAAGTGACTAGTCGCTTTTTATACCCGTTCGGGTATAAAGGGTAACAATTAGTCTCAAAATAGGACATGCTCGAACAAAAGCGAAGAGTTTATTCCATATTAACAGATCAAAAGTGGTATTAGTCGCATGTTTCTTTGCGATTTCTAC
>NW_023458799.1:83084-86497 GCF_013731165.1 Rhagoletis pomonella | reverse complement strand
TCGCCTTAACTCTTTGAAAATTTACACGTACTTTGTTTTTGCTTTTGAGTGTTGAGAACGCAAATTTAAAGCTTTTACTCAAGAATGATAGAAATTCGGTTGGCGGTACAAGCGTTGCTCAGCGCCGAAAATTGTAGAAATAATAGACATGACACCACTGTATGGTGAACTGCACTGTATGACGATTGGTATTGTGGTGACACTCAGATGGCGCCGTGTTCAAATCAGAACACTGCGCTATTGCGCTGACTGGTGGCTCCGGCGTTATTAAGCTAGCGCCATAAAAATTGCTTTATTACACATGGCTACTGTAAGTATTTGAACTGAGCATCAACGACTAAAATAGGTGCTTGAAAAGCGACAAAATCTTAATAAATACCTATACATAATTAGTTTGCTCTTGTGGCCTGTCTGATTATTAAATTACATAAATATAATCCTCGTTGGCAATCCTTTTTGTTGTACGAATAAGTTTTGTTTTTATACAATCCTCTTAATAATATTGCCCAAAAAATATATACATACATAAATGAGTACATACGTTTCTAAGCGTTAAGTTACTAACAAAAGCTCTTCGCTAGGCTTGGGAAATACGCAATCACGTGTGTATATGCACCTTCAGCTCTCATGAGCATATTGCGGTGTGTACAAGCACCCGTATCTCTATACACCTGCATTTGCAGGTACACATGTTACATACCTACATGCATTAGGTATACATATCTAGGTACGCCTGTCGATTTGGATCGGCTTATCAATGAGAAAAACGATATGAGGAAAAATTAACACCACTTACATATGAACGTACAGTTACAGCGTTGAAAGGCCTTCCACCGTGGTTGTTGTAGTCTCGCGATTTAGATTCTCGTTCTGGAATTCTATCAATTTTTTCAGGGCAGGATTCCGAGGAACTTCTTCCTCTGGTCCGCAGCTTTCAACTCAGGTTACGAGGTAGAGCACAAACCCATAGACAGAGTTCCGGGTTATGAATTTATATTTAGATGAAAAACTTGATATACTTCACTCCAGGCGGACATTTTTTTTCCATCCACGCAAGCGTTTAGAAATGGCCAAGCCGACCCTTCTTTCCTGGCGAAAGATGTGGATACTGGTAGGGGTCGAAATGTATGGCAGGTCGGTTGGATTCTCTGGTTTCTACCAGGCGAACATTAGCGGGAATCAGCTTCGAATGTCTTTGGCATGATAAGTGCCAATTTCTTTTCCCTGTAAATCTTCAAGTTTGTAATAGGAGTTCCCACGGATTCGACATTTCACAAATTGGGGTCCAAGTTTGGAATTGAAGTTTTGTGCAAACTCACTGAGCTCAAACTCGGTACACTTCTTGCCCTTCTTTGAAAGCAACTGATTTTGAGCGCAAGTTATACTGATCTCTATTGCGATGGTAGGCTTTTAGAATATTAGCTTGAATATCCTTTCGCAACAAGGCTAAGTTTTCTGTTCTAGAGATGGGTGCAATAGGCTCCTCCAGCAGCGATAACTCCTCAAATAGCTTATAGTCTGAACCATGAGTGATCATGTCCAGGCCAAACAAAGCTCTATATGGACACGGGTGTAAAGCAGATCTTAGCGCGCATGAAATTCTCGACAGATGTACGTCCCACTCAGTCTGATCGTTTTTCAGATAGGAGCGAATGGCAGCTAGAAGTAAGCGATTAACGGGTTCGGCGGCATTACTTTGCGGGGAATATAATGCAGTATATATGTGATTAATACCTAGCTCCGAAAGAAACGCATTAAAGTCGTTGGATTTAAATTGGGTGCCATTATCACTGATAATGGTTCCCGGTACTCCAAAACTGTGAAAAAAGCACTTTAAGAGGAACTCTTGAATCGCAATCGAGGTAAACTTCTTCAGAGGCTCCAACCAATGGTACTTACTAAAATGATCGAGAACTATCAGCAAGCCTACATGACCTTGCTTACTTCGCGGATATGGTCCAAGCAGATCAATATATAGCCTCTGAAATGGCCGACAAGTAGGGCTATGTTTTCCCATAGGCGAATAATGATGTTAGGAGCTTTTGTCTGTTTGCAGATATCACATTGCCGTACAAACTTACGAACTTCTTTAGTTAATCCAGGCCAGAATAAATGGCGACGCAATTTTTCGATGGTCTTTTGTATGCCTGCACGTGCGGACGTTAGCCTGTCATGTACTTGTCTAAGGGCATCATTTCTCAATCGCTCTGGAACCCATAATTTCCACGAAATATGCTGTTGTATCTCGTTGCCAACAGCGTGTTCGGTACGGATGTACAACAATTTGTCCACAATTTGAATATCGGGAAAACGCGAAACGCGCGGGAAACTAAACTTTATTTTAAGTGTTTGATATGAATCATCTAAAAAGGCATTCGAATCAAAATCTATGATCTGCATCACGTCTAATTCGGAAATCTCGTTCTCGCATAGCCGGGATAACGTGTCCGGAACAATATGTTCCTTTCCTTTTCGATTAGAAATAGAAAATTTAAATTGCTGCAATCGGAAAATCCAGGTAATGCTAGGCACTAACAGCGAACAAATCCGTCTGATTTGTTCGTGTTCTATGTAATTTTCTCGTTAGTGGCGTGGTGCGCAAACATATCAGACGGACTTGAAAAATTTCAAACTCTTCGGATTTGTTCTACCGTTAGCGGCGCAGTTCGCGAACATTAACCCATGTCGTCATATCATTTTAATTTTAACCCATTTCGTCATATAAGGGTATTTTGAACCATTATAGTGAGCACATGGCGGGACATCGAGATTAAGCGATTTGTAGAGGATTTTTTTTTAAGTTTTGAAGGGAGAAGTGGAGATTTGGCAAAGTAAAAGTGAAAAATATAAAGGTAGGAACATATACATACGTAATACTCCTATATTGGCAGTAAGAGCTAGTACCGTCCGAAAAACATTGCAGTACACGTACAAAAGAAAAAGAACACACACCCTACTAATCTCTAAAGAGAGTATTCCGAAAATACTCTCAATCGGGTACAATTGGGCATTAATTAGTCACACCTACTCTCATACGGGTATTATTGGAGATCAATTGGTCTCGACTCATCTCTTGCGGGTATAATTGGAGATCAGCTAATCCCCGACTCATCTCTAACGGGTACTATTCACGTCTTAGTGACATGTACGCACTTAGTCAATGAAATTTAATGTGCGGCGTTGGCACAGAGAGAGAATATTCGCTTAACAAATCTGTTAACCCCGGTTCGAATCTCAGCTGGCGCAAATTTTTATTTTTATTTTTAAAGTGACTAGTCGCTTTTTATACCCGTTCGGGTATAAAGGGTAACAATTAGTCTCAAAATAGCACATGCTCGAACAAAAGCGAATAGTTCATTCCATATAAACAGATCAAAAGTGGTATTAGTCGCATGTTTCTTTGCGATTTCTAC
>NW_023458799.1:78455-82984 GCF_013731165.1 Rhagoletis pomonella | reverse complement strand
TTTACAACGATATGGACATAGTGCAGCGAATTAAAATACAGCGGCTCCGCTGGCTTGGTCATGTCGTTCGAATGGACACCGACGCTCCAGCTCTGAAAGTATTCAACTCGGAACCCGCTGGTGGTAGCAGAGGAAGAGGGAGGCCCCCACTGCGATGGAAAGATCAGGTGGAGAAGGACTTGTCTTCACTTGGCGTTTCCAATTGGCGTCAGTTGGCACAGAGGAGAAACGACTGGCGTGCTTTGCTGAACTCGGCCAAAATCGCTTAGGCGGTTACAGCGCCAAAAAAGAAGAAGAAGAAGATGTTTGTATTAGGTCCCGAAAAACCCGGGATTCTTGGCAAATAATTCCGGGATTTTCGGGATTTGTAATTTGCACTGATGGCAATTATAGAAACTCCTTTCCTTGACCGATATTGACAATATTTATTTTTTAATTAATAATTAATATTTTTTTATAAATGTGTAGCTCAGTGTACGTATAACACCGCGCGATAGGAAAGTTTACACACAAAATATCAATATCAATATATACACGGGCCAAATATAGTAAAATGGCGTTTTTAGTTTTTCACTCTGACGCCAGTAAATGTGCTTAGAGAAGAAGTATGGGTATCAAATTGAACAGGAAATCCTGCAGAATTTAAACAGATTCAAGTTTTTGGTGCATAAGGACTGGTAAGTATTGAAGATGTCCTTTTAAAATTTTATCCTTGAAATTTCACAATATTTGTTTTTGAAAAAATTATATGTCATGGACTTATATAAACTCGATAACATCCTCGAATTTCGTCCTTATAAATTTATCAGCTTAAAAAATTACCTATTCGTCTTAGTGAATCCAAAAAAGTTTATTTTTTTTAATTCTAAAGAAATTTCCTCTTGCATTTGGCACCTATATTTTTGTTCTATATTGCATTGAATTTTTTAAATAATTTTTGCAATTAATCACATCTTTGAAATTTCAAAGTCCTTTAAAATAAATCCTGACGTCAGAGAGAAAAAAATAAAACGCCACTTTAAATAAAAAAGCAGGTTTCAAACCCATTTATTTCTTATTTATTTTATAGCGCAGAGCTTCGCAAACAATATAAAAGCAATTTTTCGATTTAAGTTTTTGAAAAATATTGAATACCTAAATCCCAGGACTAACCCCGGGATCCCGGGATTGTGGTAATGACATCCCGAAAATCCCGGGATCGAAAAAAACGGAAAAATTAACATCCCTATTTTTGTTTTTCGGAAGGAGAGAAACGATATACACAAGCTCTTATTAATTATGAAATGTATGATGAAACAAAAACACCTTTTTATTAAGCTTGTAAAATTGTTTTAATAAAATTTTATTATTATTATTTTTTTATTTTGAATTAAAAACAAACTTTGTATGCATTTCGAGCAGCTTTCCGCTCATCATCAGCAACACGACTATAACATTAGTAGCGTTAATACATTAATACATGCAAATGTATGTATGTAGATACACAAAGGTAGGCAAAAGCGCCAAATGACAAAACAAGTGCAAAGACAAATTAACAACATTATACCAGAGAACTTAGATAGATAGAGAAGGTGCAAATTTTTGGAACGTAAAATTGTTTGGCTGAAAAATAAATCCATGGAATATCACCACAGCGCGATTAACATTTCAAGAAGAGTTAAGAGAAAAATGTAAAGTTCTGTTATGATAATGTTATATTTGTTGCAAGTGTCTGGCTATGTGTTGCTAGGTTGCATGTGAATGCAGAAACGTATTCATGTATATTTTTTTTATAAAATTAAATAAATTAATATAGGTAGTTAAATTATATTAAATGTACTTTTATATTAGTTAAAATTGCTGACTTGCATTTCTGCATGACCATTTGTTAAATATAATTTATTCAGTAGTTAATGTTGCTAAAAACTTAAAAAGCATCTGTTCAAGTTCGCTTCTTGTACGAGTATTATATTATGTAAATAGTAAAAATGCATGTTAGTTAAAGAAAATTATAAACTTGGTTTTTTCACATACTCATTTTAAAGATGGACGCATTAACAACAAAAATGTACGAAGCAATGCACTTGTTAACTTCAAAGTTGTTTTTGACTTTTACTGCAATACTCGTAGATATTATTTGTGAATAATAGTTCTGGAGTCAAATGCAAATCCATTTCCCAGGCATGCGCATATGGGTGCTTGTAGTACATACAGATGCGATCAACTAATTAGCAACGAAATTCAAAATGATATTGTTTGCAAATTATGTTTATTTATTTATTTTTTATAATTTCCTTTAAAATATAATTCAATCTATAACAGAATCCAAAATTATAAAAATAAAAATAATAAAAGTTTAAAAGCTTGCAAAAATTGCAAAATAATAAATCAAACTTCAAAAAATTGTTATAAAAATTTCAAAATATTTTATTAGAATTTTTTTTGTGGAGGGTTGTTCGCATTTTCTTCCATATAACACATGAACAAAAATTTTTTTTTGTAAAATCTAAAAAATCAACGGTAATTTTTAACAACTTGAAACTTGCACTTTCTTATACTATAATTGAATGGACTACAATACTGCATACCCGAAAATTTTTTAAATATTCTAATTAAAAATTTGGATGACGATTTCATGAAGTTTAATTCGTGTTTTTGCAATTTGTGCAAGCTTTTAAACTTTTATTATTGTGGTTTCTGTTATAGATTGAATTATATTTTAAAGGAAATTATTAAAAATAAATAAATAAACATAATTTGCAAACAATATCATATTGAATTTCGTTGCTAATTAGTTGATCGCATCTCAATGTATGTATGTATATATGTTATTACATACATATATACATATGTACCCCATACACATTCTCCAAAATCATGTATTGATAACGTCCTTGGACATGCACATAATATTACATATATGTATGTACATACTAACTTTCTTCTTATTTGGGGCTGACAAACTTTAACTTAAGAGTCGACTTTATTTCGTCCACGAAAATGCCCCAATAGTTTTGAAGTCTAATGAAAATGCATTTCCCACGCATACATATATCTATATGTACATGCTACATTAATTGACAACGTTTTTACATGCATATATAAGTACATATGTACATACATATGTGCATATTGCTGCTTAAATACTCCGCACATATATACATACATAATTACACGTATACTCAAATACAACAATAACTATTTCATTCATAAACGCATTCGCATATTTCTCAAGGCCAAGTAAATTCATTCAAAAAAACACCGCAGCACATCTCCCCGCAAATTCATCACCATCAAGCGCAACTTTGTCAATCCGACACAAAAATTCTAAAATGTAAAATTGAAGAAATTTCGGCCAGCCAAGTGCAAAGTGGCAATTATTTCTCTATATCCAGTAAAATAAGTTATCTCGAATTTTGGTAATTTTTGGAAGTTTTTGACAAAACACTCAATTTCTCTATTCCCTTCCAATATTTCAACCACTAACTAGTATTTTAAGGTGTAATTTTAATAAACATTAAATAAAAGTGTACGTTTTCTGCAGGAAAATACATTAATTTTTTTTAATAAAATCAAAACTTCTAAAATCACAAACATATGTGGTTTTATCGGAAGTTCACAGATGTAACGTGGCAACTTAGCTCGTTTTCACATTTTTCGGTCCGAAATTGTAAAATTTTTGTCCATGACGCGCCACGATTTTTGTACAGGTGGGTCAATGTGCCTTGAACACCATTTGTATAAATGCAAAAAAATTATTTCATTTATTTTTTAATTTTAAAAATTTTTATACTTCAAAGCGTTTATAAAAATATATTTACATATATGCACGGCCGATTTTTAATATTTTTCAACCGTAAGCAAATCTTCAGTACCATATAAGATTCAAACACATTAAAGTACAAGCAATGCAATGTCCAAGCTAGTGCTACTCCACTGTACATGTGTATATGAATGTATGCATGTATGTGTGTAAAAAATGTCAATTCCAGTTGGTCTTTAACCCATTTTAGCGGACATAGTTTTTTTGGTTTCAGCTGGTTCCAACTGTTAATGAAGCACAATTTTTATGGTTAATCTTGATGAAAGTTACACGTATCGTCGGGAACATGTTTAAATGCAGAATTTTAAACGAAATATTATTATTCTCCATATAAAATGTACGAGTATGGCTTTATTAAATGTTAACTTATGCGAAAACCAAAATATTTAGTCAACCTAGGGTTAATTTTGGTGGCGTCGTGGCAATTCGCAGAAATATAATAATTTGTCTGTGTTTGAGTATGGCGAGGGGAAGACAAAAGCAGACCAATCGTACATATATATGCACATATTTACATTTATCAATGCATACATATTTATGCGCTTGTCTTTTGGAATGAATGAAGAACTTCATATATGTAGTGATTTAGAGTTTACAATTTGAATAATGTACTGTGGCGCGTATGCTAGAGGCGATGCAGCTTTTTGGCGTCTCGCCGTTTGTCTTGGTTCAAATCCCGGACGGACCAATATTTTTTTTGTTTTTTTTTTTTTAATTGTCATACCCA
>NW_023458799.1:69006-78355 GCF_013731165.1 Rhagoletis pomonella | reverse complement strand
AAAAAATTTAACAAAAATTACAAATTAATGAAAATTATGTGAAGATTTACCATATTTTCGTTTATTTGCTCGCAAAGAACATTACATTTCATGTTGCTCAACATTGTATTATGTTATCAACATTAAATTCAACAGAATTTCTACATTCCGACTTGAACTTTTCTAACGCTGTTAATTTTTCGTCCGCGAATAGTTTCTACTTTCAGTTTGCACCTTCTCTATCTATCTAAGTTCTCCGATTATCTTACTAATATTATAAATGTGAAAGTTTGTATGTTTGGATGTTTGGGAAATCATCACGCGGAAACGACTGAACGGATTTGCATGAAATTTGGTACGCAGATAGCTTATGGGCCAGATTGGTTAATAGGCTATTTTTTAAGAGTTGCCACCTGTTAAAAAAGTTTAATTTACTTAATATGCGGGAACGACTGAATGGATTTGCATGAAAATTTGCACACATATAGCTTATGACCTAGGTTGGAAAATAGGCTACTTTCCTAAGAGTTGCCACCTGTTAAAAAAGTTTTATTAAATTAATACGCGGAAACGACTGAATGGATTTGCATGAAGTTTTGCAAGCAGATAGCTTATGACCTATAGTGGAAAATAGGCGGATTTTTTGGAAGAGTTGCCACCTGTTGAAAAAGTTTAATTAAATTAATACGCGGAAACGACTAAACGGATTTGCATGAAATTTCGCACACAGATATCTTATGACCTAGGTTAGAAAGTAGGCTACTTTTTTAAGAGTTGCCACCTGCTAGAAATGTTTAATTTAATTAATACGCGGAAACGACTGAACGGATTTGCATGAAATTTGGTACGCAGATAGCTTATGGGCCAGATTGGTTAATAGGCTATTTTTTAAGAGTTGCCACCTGTTAAAAAAGTTTAATTTACTTAATATGCGGGAACGACTGAATGGATTTGCATGAAAATTTGCACACAGATAGCGTATGAGCTAGGTTGAAAAATAGGCTACTTTTTGTAAGAGTTACCACCTGCTAAAAAAGTTTAATTAAATTAATACGCGGAAAAGTCTGAACGGGTTTGCATGAAATTTTGCCAGCAGATAGCTTATGACCTACTCTGAAAAATAGGCTAATTTTTTGGAAGAGTTGCCACCTGTTAAACAAGTTTTAATTAAATTAATACGCAGAAACGACTGAACAGATTTGCATGACATTTCGCACAGAGATAGCTTATGACCTATGTTGGAAAATAGGCTACTATTTTAAGAGTTATCTCGTATAAGGAAAGTTTAATTAAATTAATACGCGTAAATGACTGAACTGATTTGCATGAAAGTTTGCACACAGATAGCTTATGACCTAGACTGGAAAATAGGCTACTTTTTTAAGAATGCCACCTGTTTGAAAATGAAATTTTGTTCAAAGATGGTTTATGACCTGGATTGAAAAATAGGCTACTTCCTTAACCGGTTTTCCGATCAGAACGAAATTTAGTACCCTTACTACGGATTTCGGAAAGATGGTATTAACTCAAGGCCCCTCCCATACAAATCGGAATTTTCATATTACATACATATCTCTGGAAGTATTTGTGGGAGAGAACTGAAGCTTGGTATAGTGATATGTATGTGAAATCAATGATGGCATTAATCGATTGATGTTTTAATCAGTTAGTTAATTCGATTAAATTCAATCTGATTACAGTTAATCATGATTCATTTTAATCTGACTAAACAGTTAATCGTAACCGCGATTAAAAAATTAATTTTTAATCGTTAACTCTTAATTTGATCAAGTAGGTTTGGTGATTAATTAAGTTATGCTGGAATTTCCCTGTGCACACAAAGCAAGTTAATCCGGTATGGCTATATCAGGTTTTCTCATCAATCTAAGCAATTTGGTGTGCATTTTCATGAAGATATATACCAACAAACGTTTTACAAACAAGGTTTGTAAAAGTTCCCAGTTTATGTATTACTAATAACAATAATTATAATTTTTTTATATTATGTGCTTTTTATAAGCGTAAAACACAAAATAATTACTATAACTGGTGTTTGGTTTCAAACTCGGACAAACTAGACAAATTAATTAGATTTTATTTTTAATTGGATTAACGATTAATGTTTTAAATTAATTAGACGTAATTGCAGCCAGCGATTAACGATTAAAAAAATGTTATCATTAATCGTACAGTTGATTACGACTAATTAATGTTAATCGTCAAACGCGATTAACATTTTAATCGTTAATGTTTAGTCGTTAATCAGATTAACAGTTTGCCAACACTGTGTGAAATCATGTTCATATTCACGGAAAAAATGGACTTGTTTGGAAAAGAGGCTTAGCACCTCCCATACTGACTGAAAGTTTCATATTGCATATCTCTTAAAATGTTTGGGGTAAAGCACTCAAGCTTGGTATGGAAATACATATGTATGTATGTATGTGAAACTAATACCATACTCATGGAGAAAAATTAGAGTTATTGGAAAAGGTGGCGTGGCAACTCCCATGCAAATTGATTTTTCTATGCTGCATATCTCTGGAGGTATTTATTGCAGAGGACTGGAATTTGGCACCGAGATGAGTATACAAAATTAATTCCATACTCATGGAAAAGAATTTGCTTTCTTCGAAAAGGGGACATGGTTCCTGCCGTACAAATTTACTGTTTTATACTGCTTATCTCTAGAGGTGTTCATGGTAGAGTACTGGGACTTGGTACTGGGGTATGTAAAATCAATTCTAAATTCATGGAAGAAGATTAGGGTTATAAGAAAAAGGGGCGTGGCACTTCCAGTACAAATTTACTTTTTCTTGTCACATATCCCTGGAAGTGTTTGTGGAAGAATACTGGAACTTCGTATGGAGTTGTGTATACAAAATGTATCAATTGCTCATGGAAAAAATGTGAGTTATTAAAAGAGGAGGCATGTCGCCTCCCATACATACTAATAATTTCTTAATACATATCTCTGGAAGGATAGAAGATCTCTCGAAGTATTTAAAATTTGTTATGGAGATTTATTTTATAAGTGCCGTACTGACAGAATAAATTTCATTAAATGGAAAAGGGAGAGCCGGGATCGGCCTTGTAATCTAAAGCTCTCTTGAGGCATTTGCTACAGTATCGAGAAGTGGTATTTTATCAAGGCCAGGTTACTAAATTTGAGTTGGCAATATTAGAACCCGCCGTGGCACCTCCAAGAAGGTTACACGTTCACGCGTCGTATACCTGGAAACATTTTAAAGTAAACTTAGAGGGATTGATATCTTTCGTATGCCTAGCGCGCAGACGAGATTTTATAATTTCATAGTTTTAAACGGCCTAAATACCTTAACTCGCTTAAAAAATAACGAGCTATAACGAAATGGGCACAGAAATAAAATCTAACATCATTAAATTATTTTTCATATTTGTATAAAAGCGCGGGGTGAAACCCGCGGGTATAAGCTAGTACTTACATAAATAGGAAACTTAAACAAGTGCAAAGACAAATTACATAAATACGAAGCTTAAAACTAGTGTGACTGCCGTCGGCGCAAACAAAACCAATCCGATTCGATGTTCCCTTTGTCTAGATTCATCGCCGATGTTACAAATATACATGCTTTCGTGTACATGTTTTAATATTTAGTTGCACTTTGCTCGCTGACACTGGTAAGTGCCGATGCTCTAATACATGCGCTGCGAATGCAGATCTTCTCGGGTCATTGTTTTCGACGCATTGTTTGTGTTCGCTGTATCTCTTTTTAATAGTGCGTTGGGTTTGTCAATAGTACCTTTTTTCGCAAAAACCACATGATATTTTGTAGACGCCTGCTTTGTCTAGTGAGTCTGTTCTATCTTTTAGGCTTTTGAAATGATTTTTCAATTTGAAGGGGTTGGAGTACACTATTTGCATGTTGTTCCTTTGGAATGCTGTTTTTAGGCCGTTGGTTATTTTTGGTGCGAAAGTGATAGACACGCGCTTCAAATCAGCTGCTCTATCGATGTTCTGTTTGAACCAGGGACGAAAAATGGAAATTTCAGATTGTACCTAATATCATAAAATAAATGCACCTAAATGAGACAGACTGTACCTAAAAAAAGTTACATCACCCGTATGTAGTTTTTTAAAAATATTTTTTAAATATGAATACAAAAGGTGGATGTACTTTAAACTTAATTGGCTATTTTTAACTGAGCTTATATCCAGAGTATAGTCGAATGGGAGGCGGGGAAGCTTTGTTTTTTCCTAATTTTGACTACTGAAAAATATTGGCGAAATAGACCGAAAACACTCTTTGCGAAGTTTACCCTTTTCCAGCTTTTTATAAAACCACAGGAAAAGTCTGCTAATTTATCCGATTCCCTTTAATAGCTGCAGCAAATCTATAGAAAATAATGGGAATTTCCATAAGTATATTCGAAAGCAGTTTAAATATTTTTCCGAAATCAAATAGCAAATATGGGTCAAAAAGCAATTGCCTCAATTTGAGGCCACAACTACTGTAAATATGAAATTTCAATAAATCCTAGACCCAGGCCTGAATGGGCGAATAAAATTAATAGAAAAGTTAAAAATTTTATCATATGCGGGGAACTTAAGCTTTTATGGTTTCAATAGATTAAAAAATGTCCTCCAACAATTGCAAAGGTAGAGCGTTTTTAGATTTCACACCATCATTCGAAAGGGGTGTACATCTGTCTAGGGCGCAATGACGTTTTATGGAAGAAATTAATTCCAATTTCGAATATAAAAAATACAACCAGAATTAAAAATTTTAGGATAGCAAAGTAAAGTGTCAATTTTTCGTAGTGGCTGTTCTAAATGCAATGTAAAATGTTTAAGAGAATACATAATATCATTTTGTTAATTTCTTCTGTTTGACCACTTTTTCTCAAACCGACAAGTAAATATATTATCACAGTAAAGGTAAAAGAAAAAAATAAGATTAAAAATTCATCTGAAAAAGATGATTGTACCTAAAATCTAGTGATTGTACCTAATGTACCTTTAGGTCAGCAAACGTCGGAAAAAAGTACAATTGTACCTACTTTTTCATCCCTGGTTTGAACAGTATCGATAAGGTGGAATTTTTGCGTTTGTGTGCGTGTTGTTTTATTATGTTGTTTATTATTTTTTCGCTGTAACCATTTGTTTTTGCTGCTGCTTGGATATAATTGTACTCTTTCGTGTAATTTGGCAGCGACAGGGCAAGTTAACCAAACGATGCGCGAGGAAGTGAAACGCTGCTAATTTATGTTGGATTGGGGTGTATGAATCGCTCGGAATGTATCGCAGAGTGCTTGTGGGCTTATGGTGTATCGCGATGCCGATTTTCTTTTGCTTTCGCGATAATTCTAAATCCAAGACGACGAGCTTTTTGTCATTTTCTACTTCACAGGTGAACTTTATTTCTGGATATTGCGAATTTAGAGTATCCAGTATGTTTCTTACTTCACTCCTTTTGACAACTGCGAAGACGTCATCGACGTATCTGTACCATATTCATGGTAATTTGTTTTCCGATTGTAAGTCCATTTCAAATTTGGCCATAAAAACTTCTCAGATGAGTGGTGACACCGGGTTTTCCATGCTGGTTCCCTTCAAGATTTAAAAAAAATTTTCTCTGAATACGAAATAGTTAGTGTACATACACATCCTTGTCGCTCGCATGTATACATTGAGTTCTTTTTCGCCGATATTTTCCACGTCAAACGAGACCATGACTTCGTCATCTTTCACTGCTGTCTGATCAATAAGGCCGGCGAGCGCGATCGAGTTTTTAATTCCCCGATTGATAAAAGGAAGAAACTTATTGATTTCCTCGACAAGCCAAAGTGCTATCTTAGTACACGGTGCTGAAGTGAGTGCTACAATTTGTCTCATTTTTTGCCCTGTTTTGTGTATTTTCGGAAGGCAATATAATTTTGGAACCTCCGGATGAGAAACTAAAACTCTCCATTTGAAGCGTTCCCCAAAAACACTACTGATTTCTTTTCGAATCTCATTTGCCGTTTTGGACATTAGGTTTAGTGGTGACTTTTTTATATCTTTGTATTTGTCATCTTCGATTAATTTCCAAACCCTCCATTCGTATTCAGCTGTGTCCATGATAACAAACTTATTCCCCTTGTCCGCCTTCATTATGTAGATGTCCTTTTTACAAAGGTCCTTCATAAGTTCTGCTTCATTTGTACTACGGCCTGTTTCTTGTTTGCAATTTTCAATGCGTTTCTTAGTACATTGACGGATATCATTTTTGGTAAATTGTGACGTGGATTTCAAAACTGTTTCTATATCAACAATAACATCTCAGAGGTGTTTTTTTTTTGGGCGAATGCCATAGTTTAGGCCCTTATTTAGAAGGTTAAGTTCGTCAGTCGATAAATTCACATTAGAGATGTCGACTACGGCATCTTCGACAAGTAGATGTTTTTTGAAGTTTTTTTCCCCTTTGGGCTGATTTTTTTAAAAGGTTGGCAACAGCTCTGCATGCTTGGGATGCGTATGTTCCAAGCATGATTCTATTATTAAAGGTTTTGAGTGAAAATCTCTCAAGTGGGCCACCAAAATTGGATGGTCAAGATTTTTTCAAACAAATCACTTTATTCGGTTTACAACCATAAAAAAATATAATTTGAACAATTTTGCAAAATTCTAATTTTTACAAAAGTTATTGTTATTAACTTTTTTTATGAATTCAGTAAATATTTATTATGTACTGATTCATAGCATGTAGGTTGCTAAATTGGATGGTGAAGATTTTTTCAAACAAATCACTTTATTCGGATTACAACCATAAAAAAATATAATTTGAACAATTTTGCAAAATTCTAATTTTTACAGAAGTTATTGTTATTAACTTTTTTTTTATGAATTCAGTAAATATTTATTATGTACTGATTCATAGCATGTAGGTTGCTGATTTTTTGCATGGTAATAGCTAATTAGACACGCTTTAGACTGATTGTTTAAATTTTTCAAAAAATGATTATTTTGTATAAAATTTTTAATTTTTATAAAAAATTTGTCCAAAAAAGGGAAATGTTTATTACTTCTCGATCAGATTTTTTAATCGTTTACATTGAATACACAGGCCAACAAAAATGATATGAAAAATATGCAAAAAAATGTTGGTGCGACAAATGTTAAAGCTATTTTTGATAGACTTTTTTGTGCTGATTACGAATCCGTAAGTACAAAGGATCCAACACGTACAGGTTTTGAGAAAATCGAGGTCAAAGTGTCAAAAAATCGGGCTTTTGCAATATTTGAGAAGCTCTAGCAAAGAGTAAAAAGGTGATAGAACCTTCCACTTAGGCTTAGATTAAAGCAAGAACCCTCGACTACTATCCTTGAAAATACCATTCCTGCACATTGAATTTATGGTCACTTATAGTCATTTATTGAGCAGTAAAATTTGACTTTTGGCGAAGTTTGAGTCCCTGCCGCAATTAAACAAAAGGTGATAGAACCTTCCACTTAAGCTTAAATTAAGGCTTGAACTTTCGACTACAATCCCTAAATATACCATCTCTTCGTCTTGACCCTAAGATCACTTATAGTCGTTTATTGAACAGCAAAAACTGATTTTGGCAGCATTTTTTTTTCAATAGCACAATTTGCCAGCATTTTTTTTATTGTTCAACAAATGACTATAAATGGACATCAAGTAAAGGTGCAGGGATGGTATTTTCAGGGGCAGTAGCCTAGGGTTCTAGCTTTAAGTTAAGCCTAAGTGGAAGGTTCTACCACATTTTTACTCTTTGCTCAAGCTTCTCAAATATTGAAAAAAAACCCGATTTTTTGACACTTTGACCACGATTTTCTCAAAATCTGTACGTGACGGAATCTTTATAATTATGGATTCGTAATCAGCTAAAGAAAGTCTACCAAAAACAGATTTAACATTTGCCGCACCAAAATCAGTGTTGCCCTGTGATATCAGTCCTTATTCTATAATACATTATTTAAAAGAAAAAAAACACGGAAACTTGCATGCAGTCAAAAGTTATAAATTTTTTTCGCTCCTGCCACGGGTGCTTTTGCTTTTATGCCGCGTGCTGCGCGGACTCGCAGCGAGCGTGGTGCAACCAGAGAACGGAAAAAATAATATTTATTTATATAAGTTAAGTTATTTTATTAAATAACGCATTTTTAAAAAAGTGTGGGGACTCGCGTCCCCACGTCTTTATTAATTGAGTCTAAACTTAGAACTAAATACAATTGGTTTCTTAACATTAAACTAAACCTACTATCGGCCATCAGTCACGTTGCACTTGCATATGCACTATTTCCGAATATTGCCCAATCGTTGTTGTGCCAATTATTATTGCTGATCGAATAACAAATTGGTTAATGCGGTGTCAGCAATTGTGCGGATGCGCGTGTGGAGTTGCTGACCGTTGGTAGAAGTCAATTCTGCAGAGCTGTTGTAAACTGTTGCGTTAACTCTTCCCCCTTTAAATATGATCGTCCTCGATCATTAGTAGAATGGTAAGTTGTTGAGATTTACGTATGTTGGAATGTGGTTTGTTTCGCTTGACGGATTCACTTCCAGGCTTGTGCTGGGCTTCACTATTTCTTTTCCCACATATTGGATTTTCACGGATCGTTTCCTTAGGAAAAGAAGCAGTACTATGATTATTAAGAATGCTGCCGTAGTTAGACTTCCGACAGAGAAGGTTGCCTTTTTGAGGGAATTTATTCGATGGGTATTGTTGATATGCAGGTCTTTCAAGGCTTCTAGGGAAAGTAGTTCTATGTGGTCCTTTTCCAACGGGATTGGCTGTAGTATTGCAGGGATGGTTTCGATTGGCTTTATTTCAATATTGCTGAATGTTTGACTGTGCGTTCCGTTTATTTCTTGGGATGTCTCGTCGGCTTCTAGTTTGCCGTTGAACTGGTTTAGCAATATTACTCCTGGTTTTATTTCTTCTAGCGTAGGGACGTGATGGCCGTTGGTTGTCGAACATGTTGAGTTCAAACTATTAATTATCCTAGTTGCACATAAATCTTTACTTAAATCTACCAAATGAGTTTCCTTGCAAATTGTTACATCATTATAGCTTTCGCATTTATTTTTTATTCCAAACAGTGTATATTTTCCTTTCAATATTTCATTATACTTAGTTTTAATTACAATATTGTTTATCCTTTTTACAGGTCGTATAATAATTCTTCTAAATGTTTCTTTTAATGTTAGAGGTATTTTTACCATGTATACAATTTTCATATCTTGGCTAAATACATTTACTTTTGACAGTTCTAATGCTTCTTCGGCACTTTTAAATGGTACTTCGTCTTCTCTTAATTTACTAATTGACAATTCTATTTCTTCCTTGCTTAACATTACTGAATTTATTATATTATGCTTTGCCC
>NW_023458799.1:59942-68996 GCF_013731165.1 Rhagoletis pomonella | reverse complement strand
TGGTAGAAGTCAATTCTGCAGAGCTGTTGTAAACTGTTGCGTTAACTTATACAAAGCATAGATTATTTAATACAATGTTTTTTAAAGTTGTATACATAAAAATGTATATATATAACATGCATATTTATATATGTACGTATTTATGTGTGTACATATGCATGTGTTTTGTCTTTATAGAGAAAAATAAGTAAAGAGGATGGTATAATCGATTGTGCCGCAGAAACAAAAAACAACTAAGCACTTTTTAACGCAACCAAAATACTTGTAGTAGTTATGCTGTATACCTGAACGAAATATAATCCTTGGTAAAAAATGTATTTATGGGTTGTTGTTCAAGGACATATGTACATATGTATGTATGTATTAGGGATGTTGCGGATGTGGAATTTTAGACATCCACGGATGCGAATATCTAACAGCTAACATCCGCGGATGCGAATGCGAATGCTAATGTCAAGTATTTTTAAAAAACAATTCGAATCTAGCATAATGGCGAGATCGTTGTTTAAACAGCGCTTACAAGCCAAACCAGCTACATATGTCATGTTGTTTCAGAAATTGGAGAACCTGTAACTTTATCAGCACTTTTCGATTTTAGTTTTTGTAATTCATTTTTAATACTTTCTTCTGCGAATGCTTTGAAAAATTTGTGCTTATAGCGAGCTTAATAGGTGGATATGGAAAATAGATTATTATTTTTGAACAAAATTCTGTTTTCAAAGTCATGGCTGCCAGCCGAATAGGATCAGAATATTGTTGTTTTTTTTTTAAAGCACCCCGTTTTTTATAAGCATTTGAATAACAGATAGTTACGTAATTCTTATCTAATTAAAGGTCAGACCTATAGCTTTTTAATTATTTGAGCATCGATTCTCTTTATAGCTAGACGTTGATCATTTCTACTGGAAATCCATATTGAAGGAGCTTACTCATGGCTTTAAATAGCAAAGAAGGGACCGTTTTACCACAGAAGTTTTTAGCCAAGGATCCAATGTATATCCCTATGAAAAAAATATTATCCAACAAGTAAACAAAACTACTATTTTTTAAATTTCTGCTAGAAATAAACTCCCCAATGAGCCCCATTTGAAATTATTCAAACGAATAAATGTAGTAGGTGGCATACGCGGTACGTCTGACTCGCGAGCCATTTATGTACGTGTTGACTCGCCTTCGACTACACACAGTTGAATCATTCAGAGTCATGTCGGGAGTCATGTTGGTGTAACTAACACATATTTATTTTCACAAACAATCCAAACGGACTCACTCAGTCAGACGCACCGTGTATGTCGCCTATAACTCACACGCAAATCACGAAAATTTTGTTAAGAATTACAGTGCACACTTTCTTCTTTTGTGTCTAGTAGTTTCTTTTTAAGATTGGTCCAAAAAAGCCATAATAAAGAAAGAAGCCAAAGCAGGTATTTAAAGCACAGAAAAAAAATATTATTAAAGGACTATGTTCTCTTTGACGTACGTCAAAGGTCAAGTAGAAGTGGGAGCTTTTATGGCTGCCCATTGATAGCTCGGTTATATAGCTTAAGACATAATATTTTAAAGACATTTTTATCAAAGTTGATATATATGACATTTGACCAGTTTTGTTACACAAACACTCCTACGACCACAGGCAAAAATATTGGCTACAATATGTAATTTTTTTTGCCATATATACGTTTTAGCGGTGCACTTTCAAAATATTCGCATTCGCAAAACCTCCGCATTGATTATTACGAATGCGAATGTTAGAATTAATGCAGAAGCTCCGCGGTTGCGAATGCGAATGCGAATATTCGCAACAACCCTGGTATGTATATGTGAATATGGGAAAGTGTATGTAAACAAAGAATAGAGGCCGGCCCACATACCTGCAACTCTGGCGCAGTGATCGGACTTCTACCACATTGTGGGAGATCTGCCACTTTTTTGAGCACCTACCACATGTACCACGCAAGGTCTGAAATCTACCACATATTCGCGTTTTTGAGTACCTAGTACCTATTTTTGCTCGACATAATTTTCTTAATTTTAAGAGCAAAAATTGTCCAACTCTAAACACTGTATGGTAACAAGAATGATATAATACAAGATTCCAAATTTCCGGCGGCGATGAAATTTCTCAATTAAAAGTAAACAAAGGCGAATGGGAGGATAAACTAAACTGTAAAATAGTAAATTTTCTCAATAATAAATTTTTCGACAGGAAACGTGGTTTCATTACGTTAAATTTTAAAATATATGATTTATAAAAAAATTAATAGCGAAAATTAAAAAAAAACGATTTTTTTCGAAATTATTAGCAAATTTCAGTGCATCTAAAATTTCTGAGGCGTTGTTTACATTTACTTGAGAATTGTCCCTTCAAGAACAGTGACTATCATTTCTGTCACTGGCTACCTTCAAGTTTCTATCAAATTCTAAAGGGCAGTGTGAAAAATCTGATGTAAACATTTGTGTACATGTGATCTTCCGTCTTCCTCCAACTTATGGCCTTATTTAATGGTCTCTTTTTAAACAACGCAAAATTTGCAAATGTGTAGGAAGATAAATGAGAATGTGTTAGTTTCCATCACACAATTCTTGTAGGGGTCACAATCGGCAAATAACAAATAGCGGTTTCTCTAACGTGCCACATTTGTTCGCTACATCGTGATGTGATAGAATGAAACGCTGACAGCACTCCGCAAGGTTGCAAAAAAATGTATGTTCGAAAAATATTTTGATATGAATGGAACCGCTTTACACTGTCAAGGAAAAAATTGCCAAAACTCAATGTAATTTTTAGCAACTTCAATCAAGCACTTTGTTAGACTAAAATTAATTATTTTTTAGATGCTTATTAAAAAGTTTGCAATTTAGGTGAAACCTTACAGAATTTCTTCAATTTTTGTACAAAGTTTGATCAAAAACCTGAGATCTACCACATTTTTTTGAAATCTACTACATTTTTTTCCAGATTCTACCACACAGAATTTTTTTTTAAGTACGATCACTGCTTTGGCGTTGCACGTTAAAAGTATGCTTTCTACAATGAAGCTTGGCAGAGAATGCTTCGACCACTAAATTAACATATTAACGACAGATAAATTAATATTTCATACCAATCATTGCATAAAAAATGATATTTATTGCTCTCATTTGATTGAAAGGAAAAAATATTTCACATAATTTTATTTATTTGCAACCGCTGCGACCGACGCACGCGATATACCTGCTTTGTGTTGGCGTTAGCGTTGCCAAATTTTGGCTATGTGGACGGCTGCATAACTGTTACAAGTAGCAAACTATTTTGGGAGTGTTAAAATGTTTAGTTGTTTTTTGTTTCTGCGGCACAAACGATTATACCATCCTCTTTGCTTAATTTTCTCTGTAAAGAAAAAATACATGCATATGTACATACATAAAATCATACATACATACATATATAAATATGCATGTTATGTATGTACATATTTATGTATACAACTTTAAAAAATATTGTATTAGATAATCTATGCTTTGTATATAAATTTAATTTATTTTTTTCCGTTCTCTGGTTGCACCACGCTCGCTGCGAGTTCGCGCGGCATGAAAGCAAAAGCATCCGTGGCAGGAGCGAAAAAGAATTATAACTTTTGACTGCATGCAAGTTTCCGTGTTTTTTGTTTTATGTATTATAGAATAAGGATTGATATTTAATGTAAACGATTAAAATATCTGATCGAGAAGTAATAAATATTTCCATTTGTTTATAAAATTTTTTTAAATACATTAAATTTTTTTTTACAAAATAATGATTTTTTGAAAAATCGAAACAATCAGGCTAAAGCATGTCTAATTAACTATTATCATGCAAAAAATCAGCAAGCTACATCCTATGAATCAGTGGATAATAAATAATTACTAAATTCATCAAAAAAAGTTAATAACAATAACTCTTGTAAAAATTCGAATTTTGCAAAACTGTTCAAGTTATATTTTTTTATGGTTGTAAACCGAATAAAGTTATTTGTTTGAAAAAATCTTGACCATCCAATTTTGGGTGGCCCCCTTGTGAGTAAGTAGCTTTTCTCTAAAATTTGACGCTCCCACCCACAGGGATGGTTTATGGAAGCAGGAGAAAAAGGGGAAGAATTCAATCACTCTTCCTAAAATTGGAGCTAAATTCCATAAAAAGGTGTGGATAATAGTGAATGGTGGTATTTAAAACCAAAACGAATTTGACTTAAATATTTAATTTAAACAAGCTTATTTACATCGGATATAACCCCTGATTGTTATTAAAAATAAATATTTCTATGTATATACATATATATCAAACTTGCGTACGTCAGACGGTGCATAGCTCGAGAATGTATGGTCCACTTTGAGGATATGTCATTTTTCTTACAAAACCTTTCATTATTGAATCATGTGTACTAAGGCACATTGAAAAGGTAGTATCAGTAGAGCAGCTGATTTGATTTTTTTTACAATTATTTAGTCTCGAAAATGTCAAACAATTTTAATTTCTTCTCACAAAAATTCTAAATTGTAAAATCTATTTGCATGTGAAACCTTTTTCCTTACAAAACAACTACATATATTGATTAGCAGCTTTTGGAACGATTGCCCAACTCAGAAGCACATTCGCTGATTACTGGGCGCTGCAAAGGATGGGTAAATGCTTCGAGAAGCAAACAAATTTACTAAGAAAGAAAGTTGCAACAATTTTTATTTTTTCCAATTTAAATTTTTTATTTTTTGTATTTCATTGGCACGCTTTGATTTAGAAGAAAAAAATGTAGAAAAAAATTACAACAGTTTTTGACACTTTCGATACAAGAAGCAACAACAAAATACACACAAATGTTGTTTTTGCTCTAATGATACTACCTGTTTGATATGCCTTGGTATGGACACTAACATATACATTAAACTTCTGCTAAATTCCAATTAAACGGCGTAACAAGACATCCGATCGCCGCGTAAATACTTTCCCTCCTTTATGGCCTGTTTTTGCTTATGCGTAAAAGCACATTTAGCGCATTTAGCTCTAAATGCTACTCTCAATGTACATTTATCCATACAAAATTCGTCACCTAAATGCAACTAAATGCCACTTCATTTTTGCATTAAGAATCTAAATGCTAAAAGCAACCCTGTGATATTCCAAAATTTCCACGATTCGAACATAGTTTAATGAGAAAAAGTGGCAACATTGCTTTTTCGAGTATACAGTGGCTAGCTGCGTTTCAGTGATCGCCGATCGAGATTTCATTTATTATTTTACATTATTTGGATAAAGAAAAGTTAAGCAAATTCAACATCGATGTGATGCTGACATAAATCTGGATCAATTTGTGATCAACTCTGTTTGCTTTGTTTCCTAATTAAGTGAGGAAGTCTTAGTTGACAGCACCGACAAATGAATATGTACATAAACAAATGTTCGGTTATGGTTAAAACAATTCAAGGTTTAGTATTGAATTTTTGGTTTAAAAATTATTTTTTCCTTTTCAGTAGTAGTTTTTGCACATTATCTTTTCCGTGAGAATTAATCGTATTAGATACGGATCTGAATAAGCTACTGGAACACGGCTCTTTGTCAAAAGCATACGATTTCGAACTCGCGTTGCATTTTAAATGCAGCAAAAACGCTGCATTTCTCTCATCGTTTGGGTCAAGTGTGAGTAAGTATAAAACAGTTTCTGCAAGCGTAAGTAAACTACCGATCAATAGCAAGACGCGTAGAGTATTTACTTTGCCTTCCGCAACTACTGCGAGTAAAAGTTATTTGCAAGTAGAGTACCCTACTGGTAGTACTTGAGTATTTTCGAAGAAAACATACATTTGTGGTATCCGAATAAAACCAAGGACAGGAATGTAGTGGAGCGATGAAGAGAGCGACGAGCAAAACGTACTTTCAACTAAAATGCTCATATACATACATA
Source organism: Rhagoletis pomonella (assembly GCF_013731165.1). Classification (NCBI taxonomy): domain Eukaryota; kingdom Metazoa; phylum Arthropoda; class Insecta; order Diptera; family Tephritidae; genus Rhagoletis; species Rhagoletis pomonella. Next base: position 63,081 of record NW_023458799.1, on the reverse strand, counting down.
AGTACATATGTATGTATGTGCATAGATATACCCTGTAAAAAGTGGGACTAGGTTAAACACTAGTACAGGACCACGTTACCTTGTAACCAACACTAGTAACCAAAATGGTCCAAATATATGGAGAAAATATGGTTACATTAACATTGCGATGTCATTGGACCTGACCACCTCTGGTCCAACGCTGCATAACATGGGACCACCTAGATAAGTACTCCTTTTGGACCATGGCACATTCGGCAACCGAATCATATTGCCGATGGGCCACGAAGAGGTGGCGTTCAACACATATATCAGTTTTTACGCTTAAAGTGGTCCATGTCAGCATAACAAGTTACTAGTATGCAGCCTGGTCTTTTTGCACAAACTTTAAAACTACGACCCAGTGGACTAACTGGTCCTCAAATTTTTGCAGGGTATATTCATATGTGCATAGATACATATATAAGTGTACGCCTATATTTTTTCTCGTCACTTGCTCTGTCGCTTCACTGAAGCAAAACCAAGTTGTGGGTTATGACGAAATGCGTACAATTTAAACCATGGGTTTGGAGATTGCGCAAATTGGTGTGAAAATTTCAATTTCATATTGAATATATTTATGTATGCATGTACGTTAAAATGTAGTTTCGATTTAAAAAAAATCGGATAAAGGTTTTCTTTCGCCATTGGGTTATGCAGACAACTATAATCGTAAAATCCCATTTGTGAGTCCAAATACATATGTACATACTTATGTATGTATATAACGCATTGCGACTGATTTTTTTTTTAATATACATTCACCTCTAATTTTAGTATTTATTTAAAAAAACTCAATGAAATTCAAAAACTATCACTTGCATTTGGTTTTACTCAATACCGATTTGAGCTGTCGCACAGTGTTATAAAAAAAAAAAAAGTTATCAATGAAAATTCGTTTCTCTTGAAATCAAGTTAATATGGCTGCGTATGTATGTACATTAGACTGCATCACCAAAAAATGTTGCGGGTTTTCCGCCAGGATTACAAAACTTATTATATTCTAAGACGTCCACCAAAATATTTCGGAAAAATATTACGATTTAAGTGAGCAGGACCGATTTGAAAATACCTCCAAAAATGGAGTTTTTTATGAATAAAAATAGTTTCTTAAAGAACTTTTTGAAAAAAGTTCCCTCAGATGACAAAACAGATTAGACTTAAAAAATCTGCATAAAAATATTTAAAAATCTTTTCAACGGAATCGTAAGAATGAGATTTTTGATGCGGTTTTTTTTTAACTTTTTTCAAAGATTGATTTACGAAAAACTAGAATAACTGGGCCAAGACTATTCTGGCTTAGACTTGTGGGATCTCAGTAGAAAGGTATTTTCACACTTTCCAAAAAAAGTCATTCGCGTCCCAATTTATTTTTTTTTGCTAACACCAACACATCTTAATTCAACTTTGAATGACGTTCGTTCATCCTACTTTTCTCTTTCATCCTTTGAATGAGTTTATTAGCAAAGACCCTCTTAAGTCTAAATCGGAACAGTTTAGGTTCAGTTAGTCAAGTTTTTCTTATACCAATCTTTAAAAAAAGTTAAAAAAACAGCATCAAAAATCTCATCATTACGATTCCGTTCAAATTTTTTTTTTAATTTTTTTTTAATATTTTTATGTAAATATTTTAAGCTTAAACCGTTTTGTCATTTGAGGGGATTTAAAAAAAAAAAAAAATCTTTAAGAAACTATTTTTATTCATAAAAAACTCCATTTTTGGAGGTAGTTTCAAATCGGTCCAGCTCACTTAAATCTTAATATTTTGCCGAAATATTTTGGTGGACGTCTTAAAATATAATAGATTTTATAATTCCAACATTTCAACAACATTTCATGGGATCCCAAACAATATTTTAACGTTTAACTAGCCATAGATATAGTTAAAGATGCCCATTTAATGGAAACTTAATAAAAATATAAACATTTTCAAGAGAAACTGGTTATTTTTTAATTCAAAGTCAAACCTTTTAAAGTCTCCTCGATTGAACGGCACAGATATATGTATTCCCTATAAGCAATTGGCGTACATAGTTTGCACGAGAAAAAATGCCCTAGCTACTTCATATTTGCACTTTATTATACTAAAATTTAATGCGCAACAAAACTGCATAACGTTTCTTGGAAATTTCGATTAAATGGTGTTCGTTAAGTAATCAGCTTTGCTTTCATACAAAAAAAATATATGTATATAATTCTGATGAACGTAGTTTTTCGTACATAAGGGTAAGATTGCAAGCAAAAACTTTATCTGAGCTAAAATTCTTTAATTTCTGTAATTAAATATGCATAACATCTTAACTATTGTAGTGATGTCTACAATTAACGTTCATACAAATTGAAGTATATATGCACATAGATTTAAAAAGCTGTTTAAATACAAAGGTTTTATAAAAATGTCACATTACACAACTGTTTAAATCTACATTACTTTTTATAAATAAGGCCGTAAGCATTTCCTTACATTCTTAATTTCCATATTCTATTTTCACTCTTTCAATTTCGCTGACCAGCGCCGGATACGATACCAACGATATCAACTAGTAGGCTAACAACCAGATTTGAAATTAAATGCCCAAGTACTTACAGTCAGGGTTCGGAAATTCTCATTTATGATTATTCGTTTTCATTCATTTATCAGATTTATCGCGATCGATAATATTCCAAATCAAATTTTGCAGAAATGGTGAATCAAAACATTAAAAAAAAAATGCGTGTGTAACACCGTACACATGATAGAAGTGAAACTTCTTAAAAAAGGTATGAGTACCAGGGGGGCTACTCTGTAACGCGATGCGAAAGAGAAATGCGATGCGATAGGCAATCGTCACAGCATATTACTTACGGCGTATTTAGCTATCGCATCGCATTGCCCTTTCGTATCGCATTACAGAGTAGCCCCCCTGGTACCTTCTCACACAATTGGATGTGTAAACATATGTTAACGGTTCGGCAAACCATTAGGCGATGGAGTTACATACATAGGTTTGGTTAGAAATCAAACAATAATTTCATTTCATCTTATTAATTTGCTGATATACATATAATTTATTTATTCATTTTCCGGTAACACTACCTTATATGAATTCGCGCTTCTAGCATCCACAGGACCGGGTTGTAA
>NW_023458799.1:57865-59842 GCF_013731165.1 Rhagoletis pomonella | reverse complement strand
TTGGCCTTGCTATCATCCTCACAGAGTATACCCATGATGCAATAATAACGGGTGATTTTTTTGAGGTTAGGATTTTCATGCATTAGTATTTGACAGATCACGTGGGATTTCAGACATGGTGTCAAAGAGAAAGATGCTCAGTATGCTTTGAAATTTCATCATGAATAGACTTACTAACGAGCAACGCTTGCAAATCATTGAATTTTATTACCAAAATCAGTGTTCGGTTCGAAATGTGTGTTATCGACAAATTTTGTTCAGCGATGAGGCTCATTTCTGGTTGAATGGCTTCGTAAATAAGCAAAATTGCCGCATTTGGAGTGAAGAGCAACCAGAAGCCGTTCAAGAACTGCCCATGCATCCCGAAAAATGCACTGTTTGGTGTGGTTTGTACGCTGGTGGAATCATTGGACCGTATTTTTTCAAAGATGCTGTTGGACGCAACGTTACGGTGAATGGCGATCGCTATCGTTCGATGCTAACAAACTTTTTGTTGCCAAAAATGGAAGAACTGAACTTGGTTGACATGTGGTTTCAACAAGATGGCGCTACATGCCACACAGCTCGCGATTCTATGGCCATTTTGAGGGAAAACTTCGGAGAACAATTCATCTCAAGAAATGGACCGGTAAGTTGGCCACCAAGATCATGCGATTTGACGCCTTTAGACTATTTTTTGTGGGGCTACGTCAAGTCTAAAGTCTACAGAAATAAGCCAGCAACTATTCCAGCTTTGGAAGACAACATTTCCGAAGAAATTCGGGCTATTCCGGCCGAAATGCTCGAAAAAGTTGCCCAAAATTGGACTTTCCGAATGGACCACCTAAGACGCAGCCGCGGTCAACATTTAAATGAAATTATCTTCAAAAAGTAAATGTCATGGACCAATCTAACGTTTCAAATAAAGAACCGATGAGATTTTGCAAATTTTATGCGTTTTTTTTTTAAAAAAAGTTATCAAGCTCTTAAAAAATTACCCGTTAGAGTAAGATCGGGTATTGTGGGCACCATTTCACCTTGATATTAATTTCTGCCAAAATAATGGTAATGAAAAAGCGATGTATATTTTTTTCTAAAAGGTATTGAATTATCTTTACATTTTATTGCAAAATATACCCTAATATTATCGTTTTCATCTGATAGAATAGAAAAACTGAAACCACCTCAAAAGTTGATGAAAAAAAACTGGAGGGTAATGTGGGCCAAGGTATTCGGATAAAGTGGGTCACTGCATAAAATCACCAAAAACCAAATTGTAAGAGTTAATAATAAGTCAATGCATTTATTTATATATTTATTTTATTGTGATTTAACAAAAATGACCTTCTTGGCTGACTTATTAGAAAAAAATTATTAAACTAAGGTAAATATAAATGGCTTAAAGATGTAAATAGTAAGGTTTAAACTTTAATTAGTGTACTTTATAAATTATTCCGAGCAAGAACTACAAATAAAGATGGCGTCTCTTTTAGGTAGGCACTTCTCGTGAGCCCAAACCATATCGCATTGCAGGCACTGTGTCCATAGTTGATATCCAGTGTCATTTTCCACCCGAGCTCCACAGAAATTGCATTCTGTCTCTTTGTTTGATGGAACATCCGGAAAGAGATCTTCCCCGTCTGAGTCTAATAAGTTTAGAGATTCTTCAGAATCAGAAGAAGACCGTACTTGATCTGTCTTTTTCCGATCAGGTTTATTTGTCTTAAATTGTTCGTTTACCTTTGGCTTAGATTTTTTAGATGAACCCACACTCTGTTTTAATTCATTTTTATATGGTGACTTTGTTAACACAGTGGCTTTACTCCTTTTCCTTCCGCGGTTTGTAAAAGGCTTCCTTATTTTCGGTACAGGAGATATTTGCCAAGGTGTGACAAGGCTCGTGCTCGCAACTGGTGAAGATATATTGGCTGTAACGACTTCATTAGAGGTTTCAATGTTTTTGTTTGTTACCGAAGGATATTGCCCGTGTGTGACACG